>NW_012149729.1:8957786-8960676 GCF_000956105.1 Propithecus coquereli
CATGCTCGGAAGTGTGTCAGAGAACATTTTCCATGAGGCCAGCCTGTTCTCATGAGGAGTTGTACTCTGGCTAAGGATGAGGTGGACCAACATTCAGGGACTTCAGAGGAGAGAAGCTTAACCAAAATCTGGTTAACAAGCATTTTGCTCTGATTGATCAGTGGGAATAAGCAGTTCGGCTAATCATTTATGGGGCAAAAAAATTGGAATTTGGAGGTTCTGTATCTGGCCTTGTCATAAATAGACAAAGGGTAAGGGCATCCGTGAGTCTTATCTAAGCCTTATGGAGAACGATGTTTATTGTGCAGTAAGCTATTCTTCAGAACTCAAAATAGTAAGAGGATTTCTTTGTCTTCACTGTTTTTCAAGAGCACAGGATTGGGTAAAATTGTGCACTGTCAGATTGGAAGTTGTTTTCTTTAGATAGGTCTAAGACCCTTTGACTTGGTAACACTGTGCTTGTATCTCCTGAGCCTCCCGGGCCTTTAGAACCTGTAGCATGGTGTATCACAACGCTGGATGATATTGGGGCAGAAGGAAATAGGACTGAAATTGAAAGAGAGGTGAAAGGAGCTGCCTGTTCACTGGCCTGATTGCCATGTTGTAAATAACAGGAACTTGCTTAGTGCTTTTCTTCCTGAGTGAGAGCTGTAGTAGTTGCCAAGAGCTGCTTTCCCTTAAAGACTGTCCTCTGACCCTATGAGTTTTGAGATGTTTAGACACAGGGAGCTAAGGCTTTCTTCTACCTTGCTGTGAATTGAATATTCAGTTTGAATAGTTTCCTATTTTTTTAACTGACTTTTAAATCCTTCTATAATTCTAATTAAGCTCATCTTCATCTCCTGAGCTTGGCTAGCTCTAAGGCAAGAAATAAAGGAAGCTTGCTCGCCAGGCCAGACTTCCTAAGCTCTCACATCTCTACTTGAATTGATTTGCATTATAATGTACATGGGCAGGAAGATAGGTAAATTGAATGTGTGATTAACTGAGCAAAGAATAAAGCCCATATAGAGTTAACATTATTGCTAGGCTACTTGCAGGTCATTTCTGAAGGATGGAAACAGGCACTCTCTAAGAATGAATGTATGAAATATGATGATTATCTTATTGAATATAAAACATTTATTACATCATCCAGTTCCTTTTTATTTAACATGAAATGTGTTAAACAATTTCTAGGATGAGAACTAATAATGCTCTGTGGAGGTAGCCCAGTGCTGGCAAGATGGAAAACCCACTGGTTCTGGAAATGATCCTTTTAGTAACCAGGAGATACATAAAATAATACAACCTTACCCAGTACACTAGGATTTTTACATAGTTCTGCAAAAACTGGCTCAAATGGTACAAAAACAATTTGTGTAACCAAAACGTTTGGGCCCCATAATATTCTGAAATAAAAAAGCTGAATTAATGGGTTTTTGTTATAATATAATAAAAATATCCTACCTTTAATTGGCTTTGGGGGAGTATCTTAACTCTGAACATCTGTGTTAAAAAAAAACAATGAACCCTTGATAACTGTCTTTGACATAGCTTTGTGAAGATAGGTTTTAAAACATGACTTTGTACATAGGCAGGTTTTTCTTTTTAGCATACGAAAGCCATGCTGCATGATCTAATTGCACCCAGAATAAATAAACATTCCTTTTGACAACTTGAATTCTGGTTCTCACACTCTTGATGTTTTATATAATGCTTCAATAATTTAAAAATCACCTTTAGATTTTCAAAATACAATTGCTCAGGTAAAGTCTGTATTGATCATAACGATACATATACAAACAACGTTTTCATTGTCTCTTTCTCTGTAAGGGTGTCCCTGGACAAATTTTGCATAATCAGATTAATAGTATTTGTGAATCTGTATGATAATTCTGGTTTATTTTCAGTCCTGCTTTCCATTTTGTTAAAGCCAATCATAATAAGAAAATGTTCATTTCATAGGGAAAAACATCCTGTTTGTAACTATTAACATCCTATATAACATAAGATTAAGCAATGTTTTATAATTGAATTATATACAATAAAGATGTGATAGAAATAATAATGTGTTCATTTAGATGAAACAGTGTCTGTGAATAATGACTTATATTTTTCAAGAAGTCAATCAAGGTTTATCTTAAGTCATTTCTGAAAATCATTGTTGCTGATGTTATACTTGCCATCAATAACATAAGTAAATTAAATAATATTTTTCCTTGTCAAAGAATTTCTAAACTTCTTATAATGATTTTTTATGAAAAGATATAAAAATGATCAATTCTGACACTTCACTCAGCATTCAGCTATGACCTAAGGGACATAAAATTAATGTATAGAATTAAATGCATTAAGGTTGATACCACTTTCCTTTTACAAAAGTAATATTTAATTACTTGCTCAGAAAATTAACTTCAATATGGAAGTGAAAACTTATATGATAACATATAATTTGCCTACTTTAATATCTGGGATTTTAAGTGGATCAAATTTCTATCTTTCTGGCCCTCTTGTTACGACAGGGGGTATATTCCTCATCTGTGGTGAACATATCTTGTTCTTGCTCTACAAACCTACCTTGTCCTTCCTCAATAAACTTAGTTTCATGCTTAAAGAAAGAAAAAATTTCTATATTTCTTAACAAGTGCTCCTAGCTGTGAAGGGTAAAAATAAAATTTCAGCCAATCAAAATACAGCATACATAAATGGTCACAGTAGTACCATATAACAACATAAGTCATAGATACCATGAATAATCCCAATGTCCAGTTTATTAGTAAGAATTTAAAGAACAAGAAATGGTACCAAACAAATTCAATCATGTGGTAGCAATTCTAACAAGATTTTAAAATTCTACAAATTTACCCAATCTAGCTACTTAACCAAGGCCCAGAGTACATTTTGGTTC
>NW_012149729.1:8960726-8961897 GCF_000956105.1 Propithecus coquereli
TTAATTTTTTTGTATTTTAATAAACTGGGAATAGCATATATTCTGTCTTTTTTATGAACTCATATATGTTCACTATTGGAAATTTAATTTAAAAACGTCGGGTCAGCAGTTGGAAATGTTGGTTCTTGATACCCTCTTGGCGGAAGAACGACCAGACACACCGAAAGCAAGGTAAGCACGAAACGAGGTTTATTGAGGAGAGAAAGACAGGGTTATAGAGCAAGAGCAAGATACAAGTTCACAGAACAAGAGCAAGATACATTTGACACAGATGACAAATGAACCCCTTGTTGTAACAAAAAGGCCTTGGTCGTGATCTGGGGTCTTGTTTTATGCTGTATGGATTGGGCCTTCCTCGTGATTCAAACGTCATCATGGACCGCTTTGATGGACAGGTGGGAGTTACATAACCTAGCCTTACTACACATGTGGATCTCCCACGACCCTTTCGGAAAGCCCATTTTGGGGAGTGGGGGGGTGAATCGAAATGTAGGTTTAAGCTAATGACATCATAATTAGCCTTTGGTAGTCCTAGGTCGCCTTCAAGACCCCATTGTGCCTATGCTGCTTGGCCTGCAGGCTGGAGAATCCTCTGCATTCTTTTGCAATTGGTGCGCTAAGTTCTGATTGGCAGATTTGTAGGGTGTTCCCTCCTCCCTGAGATGTAGCAATTGCTCAGGGCACCAGGCTTTGTCCCCAGGAGGGCTGGAGGTCCCTGGCTGTCTACATAACAGACATAATCACATCTTTTATGGGGTAAGTAAAGATTGATGTAAGTATATTATATAAATGAAATTATTGGTACTGTTAAAATTATATGAAGCCTTGGATGCTATATTCCTGTTTTCAGAAAAATTTGACAGAAGTTAAAACTAATTTGGAGGAGACAGTGATTGTGTGTGTATATGTGTGCATGTGTGTAAACAAAACAAATGAATAAAGCCACTGGTTTATTATGTTACAAACTTAGTTATTAAAAACTAGCTGGTCAGACAGGTCCAGCTTTCAGTTTGATGAGAATGATCTTGAGAAGCTGACATCAGCATGGGGGAATGTACCTTCCTTTTGATGCCACCTTTACTTTGATATAACTGTAATATTTGTGTCATTGGTTTCCACCACAATAGATCACTCCATTTACACAGGATATTTTAGAATATTTTTATTCTTT
>NW_012149729.1:8972314-8979350 GCF_000956105.1 Propithecus coquereli
TCAAAAAAAAAAAAAACAAAAAAAACAAAAAAAACAAAAAACTAAGTGTCCATCAGTAGATGAATGGATAAAGAAGTTTTGGTACATGTACATAATGGAATATTATATACCCACAAAAAAGAATGAAATCCTGCCATTTGCAACAACATGGATGAAACTGGAGAGCATTATGTTAAATGAAATAAGTCAAGTCAAGCACAGAAAGACCAAATCTCTCATGTTCTCACTCATATGTGGGAACTAAGTATAGAAAACAATTAATCTCATGGAGACAAAAAGTAGAATGATGGTTATCAAAGTCTGGGAAGGGTAGTGGGGAGTGGGGGATAAAGTGGGGATGGTTAATGGGTGCCAAAATATAGTTAGATAGTTAGGTAGAATGAGCAATATTTGATAGCACAATGAAGTGACTATAATCAACCATAAGTTAGGGTATACTTTAGAATAACTACAAGAGTGGAATTGGACTGTTTGTACCACAAAGAAATGTTGACTGTCTAGGCGATCGATAAAGCCAATTACCCGATTTGATTAATTCACATCCTATGCCTGTATCAAACATCACGTGTACCCTATAAAGATATATATTATGTCCCCATAATAATTACAAATAAAAAATTTAAAAAAAGAAAGTTTCAATATCCAAAATAGCATAGTATAATTCCCATGTTCCCATTTCTAGCTGTGATCACCTCCTAAAAGTTATCTATTCATGGCCAGTTTTGCTTCTTCTATACTTGTATCCATTTCTTCTCCCCCTCGGATTATTTTGAAAAAAATTATCAGAAAGATATATTTGTAGACTAGAAAAAAAAGTGTTGACAGATGCTATGAATTGTGGAGAATTGTTTCTTTTTATATATTGAGAATTATGTTCTAATAACCTAAAGGCTTTTAAAAAGAAGAAAAATAAATAAAAGAACTAGACATATAAGCAGAGAAAGCAAAAGGAGATGGAATTCAGGGAGGAGAATTAGAGAAAGTATTAAGTATTTTTCTATGGGATTATTCTGGGTGGTGCATTCATTTTAGTTGTGATAAAATATAAATGTTTTATATCTTTTCATCAATAAATCGAAATTGCGTTGCCTGAGAATAATTGCCTTCTTTAAAAAAAACATAATCCACAATTGGAGCATACAATCAGACACACAGAGAGTAGACTTGTATTAAATTGAGTAATATTTAGTATTAAATTACATGGGAAAGAGGCTTTTTATTCCTTTTTCATTCTACCTATTAATATTTTGAAACTTATTAAACATTTTTCTATCATAAATTTCAGTGAATTTTATCTGGTTATATATGTTTGTACATACATATATTCTTTTTTATTGAATTTAAGGTGCTGCTTGCCCCCATAAAGTCTTTATGGATGAGGAAAAAACTTTTCCAGTGATGTTTAACATTGCACTTCTCATCAAATCAAAAGAAAAAAGACACCAAATGTTGGAACTTAGAGACAGAAATATTTGATATTAAAACTAGAAAACTTTAAATTTTTTCTACATTAGATATTAATGATATCATACCTCCCTGAAATTTAGTATTGGGGGAAAAAAAGACACACACACATATGTACAGCATTTCCTCATTGAGGATCTCTTGTATAAAAAAAGTCTGCATATGAAAGACAGTCCAGAGACATCTTTGAAGGTTCTCTTTCAAAGCAGCTCCACTTTCCGGTGTGTCTGGGGATTTCTGTTATTAATTGAAGTTAATTTTCTAGGATATCAGTTTGCTGTGCACGTGGGAAAGATTGATAGCCTCTTGGATTCTCGAGAGTGTTGAAAATGACACTGTTCCATCACCGGGTGCCTTCACTTTTATCATCACAAATCAAATTATAAACATCGGGGCAACCTTGCTGGAATCTGGCTTCGGGAGATTTCCATAAGATTAATTAGGCGGCCAAAGCAAAGATGGTAAAATAGAAAGGGGGAGGGGGCGGAGGGAGGAGGGAGAGTCAAACCATTCATTCCTCACAGAATGGAAAGTCAATTCAACAATGGGTAATTAGCGTGGGCCACGGATTCTCAAAGGCACTGAGGACACTGGACTCTTTCTCGCACTCTGATGTTTAGTGCCGTATTGTGGACCCCTCATTTAATTAGTGCACTTTGATACCCACAGGAGTTTGAGGCTCCAGGGCATGCTAAACACAGACTTATACCAGCAAGCTTCTGCCTCCTTCTACTCTAATTAGAGACACAATGAGCTGCAAAGACAATGTTTCACTCCAAGATTTCTTCTGCCGATACCTCTGGCAGGAAACAATCATTTATTTTGTGTCTATATTGGTATTCAGATTAAATTGTTAGCATGCAAAAGATGAGCTAAGGGCACATATCTATTAAAAATGCTTTGCAGGGTTCAAAAATGATGGAAGCAATTTGTGAAAAAAATATAATTTTCCCTTTTGGAAACTATTTTGCTCTTGTCTAATTAGAAATAAACTATAAATCTCAATGTATGTTGCATTCTAAATTAAATATCAGTACTTTCTTGAAATAGCCATAAGTTCTATGCCTAAACAAATGGTTCTAAAATTGTCTGAAAGGGAGAGGGAGATTAAGAGGGGAACCCCTCTCCTCCTCTAAATTCAATTGCATTGAAATGACTAGCCAGCACTAGGGAAAATGACAGAGGTCATTTTTACAGGAAGATTGCTAATCTGTCTAGAGCTCTTTAAAGAAAGCCCTGAAACAGTTTCAGTGCCAAGTTAAAAAAAAAAATTTATAGTGTTAGTTTTGATGGACAGTTCCATGCTGATTGGAAGAATATAAATATCCCAAGGGAGACTGCATATTGAAAATTAATCTCAGCATCCATAAATACTAGTATGTGTTGCTTTAACTATAGAGTGTAAATCTTGTGCCCCTAAAATTTAAACACAGGACAAATGTTTCTCTACGGCATTGTTGTCTATGTATTTCCATAACACATAATCAGCTTGCAAAATAAAATGTCTCAAAGCATTGCCAACCAAATGAATCAGTGTTATTATCTTCATGTGCTCCCATTTGTCTACTCAGCTACTTACCTGCCTTTCAGTCTCTCTATCTAACTTTTGGGAAAATAAAACCAAAAAATCCCAAGAAGGAAAAAAAAAAGAATCCATTTTGAGATTGTCTCTACAAAACAAATATGTCCTAACTTTTGGTGCTCTTTGACACTGAAAATCTTCCCTCCTCCATCCTTTATTATCTCTTATTAAATGAATCAGAAAGTAAAGATGTTTATCTAAGAGGAAAGTGGCTTATTCCATTGCTCCAAGTTGCCTTAATACTTTAGCTACACATTTTTCTCCAGCCCCATTCTGAATTTACATCTGTGCAAGGATTGTTAAATGGGTTTCATCTCCAGTACAAAACCCAATAGATTGTGAAGATCATCTGGGAGGGCAGTTTCAAGAAAAATTGTTAATTCAGTGGAAAAGAACACCGTGATTATTTAGCAATGTCTTTCTTGGGCTTGGCTTGGGTTGAGGTGAGAGCTGGGGAACAACAGGGGTGGTGATATCAGCTTCATTATTTTGTCAACTCTGTCCTAAACTGATGGGCTACATGTTAGACCCAATTTAGTCTCTATGCCAGTTCCTGATCACTCTTTTATAGTTTAGAGAATTTACACCCAAATCTAGGAATTGAGTGGAGCCTGCCCTACCTATTTACCTATTTCTACCTCTCTGGATAGGGTCATTATGATATTTTAGAATCTATTCCTTAAAACTATAATCTTCTTTAGACATTTTGGCAGCCTATGATCTATAATTGATTTACTTTACACTAATCTTGCCTGTGAACAGTGGGCAGCTCCCATGTCTGACACAAATCTCAAAGTCAGACATCAGGCCAACAAACTTTGATAATGGTCTTGATGCGTTATTGATGAACTTTTCCACCTGGAAATGTCCCCTTATAATTGAGAAGTTCAAAAAGTTCTGAGTTAGTCATTAATAAACCATCATCCCATTATCCTCCTTTGTGTCCTCGGGTGTTTTCTGTTGGTGCTCTGATCCTTTCCAAGTCTCTGGAAAAGACTATACCTGTAAATGGAATACTTAAAATGCATGATTAAGCCTAAATTAAAGAAAACTCTCTTTATGTATATTTGAACCAAGTAGATATTTTCTAAGTATTCAACGATTATACCTATATTAAGTAGTTTATATTTTAAGGCAGGAAGCCATGTGTCTATACCTCTTGGGACAGAGTTAGCAGTAACATGTATTATATAACTTCTAGTAACAACACTTTAGTTGGCATGACTTATAAGCAAAATACTCTCTCCCAAAGGTAGCTTATTCCCCCTCTAAGTCGCTGAAGCAACTGCTGAACAATTACATAGCAATACCTTACATATTAATGTTTCAAATCATCCATCACTTGAAATCCTGAATTTAGCCTCAGCACTCTTTCCTAAAAAAAGATTCATGCTTCTAGCTAAGAAGGCAGGGGCTCTTTTCAAATGTAATAGAAGACAATGTACGTGCTCCAGGAGAGACAGTCAGTCCCATTATAAATAGTTTACAAGTGGTTAATACACCTTAATCTTTTCTGCATGTCCTATTGAAAATCATCTCATCTATTATTAAGACATGCACTAGATTATAGATGCTTATGGGCAATTTTTGATTTATTTTTAAAGCAACGGACTAAGGAAAAATTATTTGAATATGCAACATCCATAGGAAAGTTGAACTTCCTTGGTCACAAAGGTGGGCAGTGTTCTCAAGTCACCTATTTTCAGAGTAGAATTATATTACATAGATTTGTATTTAGACATCCCTGAAGATAGAAGAATGTTAAATGCCATGTAGCATTTGGTTAAACGTGACAGCATGGAGCACCACGTTATGACATGATTTTAGATTACAGGCTATGCCAAAAGCCATTTAACAGCACTATCAGAAAGAAGTAAAGAGACCCCAATGGAAGGTTTCTCTGCTCATCACACTTGCTTTTTGAGTTTCCCTTATTTCCATTAGCCTATTTTCTTCCTGTTCTTCTCTATCTTCCCTTTTCATTTAGAAATTCATTTCATTCCCTCCTGTATTCAATGATGCTCCTTGCTTCAGGGGCCCTTTATAGTAATTTATTCCATATGCTTATTATCCTTTGTGTAAAAGAATTTTACCTTCTTTTTTTCCTTGTTCCCAACTTTCTAATTTTCAGATCATATCTACTCACTTCTCTGGTCTTGAAGCATAAAGAGTTTCCTTGGATCAGTTTTATCAATGCACCTTATAATTTTTAAAACTTCAATTGGGTTACATGAAGTCTTTTCTTTTCCACTGAGAATTTGCTCAACTTTCCCGTCTTTTCTCATAACTTAGTTGTTGAGATCTGGCATCATTCATATAATTGCTCTACACTGTTCCCCTGAAGAGCAATTAAACCTTGCAAACGTTTAGTGACCAGCACTGTTTAAACTGTTGAGGCAGGGTCTATAAAAGTTCTATCATTAGCAATATTATAATGCCTTCCACTGATAAAAGAATTTACTATCCCAAATTACATTTGCCATTACTTAAAAAAAAAACAACCAAACCTGTATTACATACTTCAGTAAATAGTTATTATCTATCATCTGACAATTAGAGGAGGGGTGTAAGTGTGTGTGTTTTAATAAATCAATTAAGCCAGGGAAAGACAAAACGTCTCCTTTGCAAAATACACCAATGCCCAGATTTTCAGTGTGTTCATGCCCGTAGAATTTGGAAGGCTGTTTTAATAAAATCACATTACATCATCTCCCAGGAAACTTATTCAAGCTTCCTCTGCCCCATTAGGTAATATTAGTGCATTTTAAGTAAATAGGTTATTTCCTTTCTTCATGAAACCTCCTGCCTATACCTGAGTCTCTTCATTTCCAAATGGAAAAAAAAAAAAAAAAAAAATGGGATATTTATACACAAGGTAGCCAAGAAAACAAGAAATATGCCCTCAAAAAGCTATGCTTTAGATAAAGCATTCCTAATTTTTAAAAGTCACTTACTACTTATAAAATTGAAGGCATTTAATTGAATACAAGTTTTGATCTATAATAAATACTGAAAGTAAGTCTTAAAGGCATTAGATGATGGAAGCTTTGAAAACACCTTTGTTAATGGTAGATTCTTTCTCGGAAAGAAGAATAATGCTTATTTTTAAAAGCCTTATTTTGACCTTTACTTAGTGTGAATTAGGTGACTTGGGAAAAACTAGTTCTCCAATAACTGCACTTACTTAAAAATTGTTCAAATGAAGTTAAATTATAAAATGATTATTTTTAAAGACAATGAAAAAAGCCTTTTAGAGGTTTCTCTACACCCAGATGTCTACAAATTGCTCGTATGTAATCTCCAGTATTAAAGCTCTGAATGAATATGGATTTAGGGCAGTCTGCAAACTGCCCGGATCCTCATATTATCTTAATGACTTGGAGCAGCAATTCTCAAGCAATTCACTGTCCTCTACTTTCTGAAATACCACTTTGATGTTCACTGTTACTCCATATAGAGCTGGGACATCTAAATAAGAAATTTCAGTACAGACATTCTTTGACTAATGCCCATCCCCAAAATAATGGGCAGTTTTGGCAATGGGTCATGCAAACACTAGCTGTTCTTTTTCTTAGACCAGTGGTTCTCAATTCATGCTGCGTATGCGAATCATCTGGGAAGCTTTAAAACATGCTGATACCCAAGTCTAACCCCAGACCAATTAAATCAGTCTTTACGGGTGGACTTTGGGAATTGGTGGTTTTCAGCCTGAGTGATACTTAATGTGCAATCAGAGTCGAGATGCATTTATTTAAACCAATGGTTTTCACGTGGGTTGAGGGTGCATATTGCAATCAGTAAATAACATTGTTCTAGAATGCACAGAATTTGGGGTGGGAGCTAAGAACAATATCTTTAAAAGTTCATACAGATTATATTGCTATAAATATTTTGTTTCTCTGAAGAATCTGATTGGTACATCTATGTGTATTTTATTAATACAAAACTCACCAGGTGATTCTAATATGCCCTTCACTCACATATAAAAAT
>NW_012149729.1:8980635-8982155 GCF_000956105.1 Propithecus coquereli
TAACTCTTCTAAAAGACTATCTTGGAATAGTGTGCAAAATTATTGGAAAAATTTTCCTTACAAATGGATGCGTGCCTACCCTAGCCAATTCTAGTAGGGTGACTTTTCAAACCAAACAAATAAACATTCAATGAAATGACCATCAATAGAATAAGGGCTGAAAGCAGCTCTTAAGAAGGAAAGATAAACGGGAATATGAACAGACAAGTTGTCTTAGAAGGAAAAGGGGAGATAAGCATAGGGAAGTGGGACGCATCAAAAACAGATATAAATGTGGATAGAACAACGACAGTGTGTTGCAAGGTGACTAGGATGTTGCAAGGTGATCTGGAACAGACAAATGCCCAAAAACGTTTTCTTGGCAGCCCAGACGCTGAGCAAAGGAAGAGTGGCAGCCAGGGGAGCAGTCAGGGATTGCCTACTCTGTATGTGTTCTGCTGTTTAAAAATCAAACATGGAATTATTAATACGTTCAAACATCTATTTCTCAAGATGAGTCTCTTTCCCCAACCCTTGCTTGCTAATAGACTAATGTGATTTTAGCACACAGTTTTGTTCACCAGTCGCTCTCTTTCATTCATCAACCTGATTTTGCTTCAGATGCAGAATTTACTGAGTCCTTTGCTCCCATAAGTGCTGAACTCAAGTATGGACTCTGGTTTCGCTTTCTGCAATGCTGCCTCAGCGCTGTGGCCTCTCTTTATGTAACATGCTTCGGTTTCTAGGCCAGACATTCAACGACCTCCCTCAGTCAATTTCAAGAGCTCAGCAGTATCACCTAAATCTGGAGTTCTAAATCAGTCTCTCCAGGCTAAATTTAATCATAAGTCCCAAAAAAGCATTTTAAAGACACTCTCAGCATGAGCTTAAAAGTGACTGTTTGAACAATGCTAAAACATAAATAATACTTGGCTGTACTTATGATGTCCTACTCTTGCCTATTGGCTCAATTTGGTCATGGATATTCTTTCACATTTGAGCAGAGTTTGCTATGTGTGATAACATAAAATTTAGATCCAGCTTGTTATGACTAGCTCTCCCACTTGCCCCGAGACATTTCTTAAAATCCATTTGTAGGACTAAAGCATAATGAGCAGCAACTGTATTAAACTTTTTTTCTAGCCATCAACACGTTATAAAAAAATCATTCATGTAAAGGTACATAGAAAGAAAATAGACCTTGCCATCTTGGAAAGCCTTCTTGGAGTAGTTGTCATTTGGTGATGCACGACCACAAAATTCAAAAGATCTGCAAATAGTAGAGTAGTTTGTTTAATTTGCTCAACTTTCTTATATATCATACATTGCTGGGCAGCACACTTCAGGTGAATGTATTTGAATACATGAAGCATCATAAACCAATGGTCCAGGCTGTATCTGATTGTTTAGTTCTAAGTTACTGCTGTCGTCTAAATGTTTTTTTTGTTTTAATAAATTTTAAATTTTTACCTGGAGCCATACTCAAGAAGCCTTGAGCAAATGGACTCCGGTCTGAATGTTTATGTCCCCCCAAATGCATA
>NW_012149729.1:8990540-8991503 GCF_000956105.1 Propithecus coquereli
TATCTTCTCCTTGTGTCTTCACACGGTTTTCCCTCCGTACGTGTGGGTGTCCTAATCTCCTCTTCTTGTAAATATACCAGTCATATTGGTGTACGGTCCACTCCAATGACTTCATTTTAACTTAATTACCTGTTTAAAGACTGTTTCCAAGTAGAATTACATTCTAAGGCACTGAGGGTTAGGTTTTCAATGTGGAAATTGGTGTGAGGGACACAATTAAGGCCATAACAGCCTCTTGCTTACTTTTTCACCCTCACCTCCCTTGAAGGAGGAGTTGTGTATCTGGTTGGTTAGCTTCCAGGACACTGATGGGGCCACTGCAGTAGGTGACATCACGGGGGAGTAGGAAGCCATGCCTGTGGGTATGGTTCAATGATATCTTCTCAACTTTCTTTCCTGCACTCACGCTAAAAAAGTGGCACATGACTCAAGGCCTGACCCTAAAGGGCTTTCTTTCCTGATTTCTCCATCTGTGTGACCAGAGGGGAAAAGGACCAAGAAAGAAAAGTATCATTATAATTTTCCATATTGCTGAGCAAAAACTAAAAAATCTATGTTTTTGTTGTAAATGATGTCCAATTTTTTTTTAAAAAAAGAAAAAATCTCTCTTGATCTCTTGGCTCCATGTTTCCCTCCAGCTCCTGTATTAGTTGTCCCTCTCACTTTCTGGAAACAATTCTGAACTCTTCACTTTCTCACCTCTCTTCCATTCTTTCTCCTACTGCGATCTGGTTTACTTCTCAGTCGGGTCACTAGCACTGCTCTCTTGAAGATCAGCATTGAATCTCTGAAACTACATCCAACAGACAATTTTTTTTTCTTATTTTTTTCATCAAATTTCACACTGCAGTTTTTTCTTTCTCCAATTCATTCGCAAATCCACTTTGTGGATTCTTCGTAGTTTTGAGATTATCATGACCTCTTGGTAAATTAAAAAAATTATTTTGTATTGACGTTGAATAT
>NW_012149729.1:8996404-9001489 GCF_000956105.1 Propithecus coquereli
ATACAACTCAACAAAGTAAATATGAGAATGGACAGAAATGGATATGTGGAGAATTTAGCTCTTAAGAGGATTAAATCAATAATTTAAAATTGTTCCCCAAAGAAACTTCAGGCCTAAACAATTTTACTAAGTTATTTCAAACATTCAATGAATTGATGTAATAATTTTACACAAACTCTACCAGAGTATATGACCATATTTCCTAATTCATTTTATGAGACCAACTTAACCTTGATTGCAAAGTCTGATAAAGATGAGAAAGAAAATTATAAACAATTTCATACATACACATAGATGAAAAACAAAATAATATGCATTAAATCCAACAATGTGTAACCAAATAGAGGAAAGGAGGGAGGGACAGAAAGAGACCAAGCTGGGTTTTTTTGTGCAACACAAGGTTTGTTTAATTAAAAAAAAATCAATTTTTGTAATTTATGACATTTTAATGTCATAAATTAACTTTTAAGTTAAAAGGAGAAAAAAAATCCGTTAACCTCAAGAGATACAGAATAGGTGTTTGAGAAAATATTTTAAATTTCTTCCTTCCATTTTTTGTCTATATTCAAAATTATCTACAAAACCAGATATTACTTTGATAATCAAAAGGAAATAATAACTGTTATTTTAAATTAAATCTCATTATCTAAAATTGAATTCTCTTCATCTTCCTTCCCAAATGTTCTTCACTTACTGACATATCTGTCACTACAAATGGAATCATTTTTCTGGTCACCCAGACTTACAACTCTAGAGAATGATTGCTTCTTCTCCAGTTGGGGTGGGGGTGGAGGGAAGGATGATAGCTGGGAACAATACTACAAGTGTTCTGATTGGCCAGACCTGTATCTCATGCTTCTGCCCTGAAGCAATGGTGTAGCTTAACTTGAACCATATGTGTGGAAAATGGGAAAGACTTGGCACCTCAAAGGAAATCTGTGGTGCTGCTGGCAGAAGGAGAATGCATACTGGAAAGTTTTAGTTTTTTAAAAAAACCCAACTCTGAGGCTTCTGCTTGTTGTTTGGGGATATACATGCCAAAGACTATCAAAACCATATCCCTTATTTGTTCCTACTCATTTTAATTTGAGAGTTGGCTTACAGTTGATTTAAACTGTGTGTTTCCTTAAGGCAAGGATTATGCCATTCATATTTTTATCCCTAGTACCTATGTAGTACCTGACAATGAGTTGCTGTCATTTGTTAACGAATCACGTTCCTTCTATGTGACGTTGATTTTATTGTCTTCTCAGTTATTTACAACTTCATGTTCTGACTTCTCATCTACACTTATTTCTTCATCTTACAGAATTACTGAGCTCAGAATTCTTATGCTAATACTCTTTATAGTTTTCAAAAATCCAAAAATATTTACTATACTGAAAAGAAAGAGTTTGCAATTATGTTTAAGCCTCTTTCATTCAATAACTATCCCTTCTGTACAAATGAGTTTGTATTAAGCAGTAAACAACACAAAACTCAATGGAAGTACACTTCCCCTAAGAACGTAATAAGCTTTCTGCCTATTTTCTTCTACTCTTAGGCTAATGTCCTTCATTTTCTCAAGATACTTTAGGTCCAGGTATCATGTGCATACCGCAATATAACTTTCGGAGAGAAGAACTCACTTCTTAGAAGTCCCTCAGCACAATTCTCTTAAGTCTCATTAGTTAATATTTCATTATTTGTCCTAGCAAAGAAACACAATCATGACTGGCCTAGAATTTTCTAGTGTTTTAATATTTTATTTGTAATGTCCATCTCTGGTGACTGGGTAATAGCAACCCTGCTTGTTCTGAAGCACATGGCCACCACTTTCCAAAAGAAAGTATTGGTACTCTGTTGGTAGGAAGGATGGAAAGGAATGAGTGGATACTGCACCTCAGTTCCACTTAGATCCCTGAGTGAAATAATTTGACTACTCCTGTTAAAAAAGGCAGTACCTTGTCCTCACAGATATAGCTATGTATTCTACACAGGGATTTCCCTTCACTGCCTGCAATGCTATCATGAGCAGCACTGTGCATGAACTTGCAGAATGACTTATCAACTGCGGTTTTTCCCATGTATCTTCTCTGACTAGGACCACATTTTACAGCAGTGACAGCCAGCTTGATGGGAGAGTGGGATGGCCTGTTAAAGGATTCAGTTATAGTGCAAACAAGGAGACAACATCTTGTGAGATGAGGATGCTACTCCTACAGGATGAGGTATATGTTAAAACCAACAACCAATTTAGTCTCCATAGATAGAATGTACAGGTCTGACAGTTAAAGCATAGAGGTGGGAGTGGTCTCTTTCACCAATTACTCTTAATTACATACTAGAAGAATTTGCTTTCTGCCCCGAAGAATACAGTTCAATGTTTTGAAGGTCATGGTGCCCAGGGAGGTATGTTTCCATGAGGCAACATCATTTTTCCAATGAACAGGAAAAAAGCTGAGACTTTTCCTAGAACATGTTGGGTTTCTCATGTTGCTGAACCATCAAGTAGAGAAGGTAGGGATCACTATACTGTCCTGAGTGATTTGTCACAATAACCAGGAAGAAATCAGGTTGCAGTTACATAATAGAGGAAAAGGGACTATGTTTAGAACTCAGAGTCGTCACTGGGGTACCACGCGATACTCCCTTGGCTAAGCCTCCTTGGAATATTGTGCTAACCCAATGAAGACATGACCACCAGTGGCTCAGAATCTAAGGGAATGAAGGTAGGAGTCACTCCATCAGATCCCAAACCCTGCTTGGGAAAGGGGCTGGCAGAGGGTAAGGAGAGCACAGAACCATAGCATGGTTGCTGTGATTATCAGCATAGACCTTGTAGCCTGCTACAGAAGAGAAGATTATAGCAGCTACAGTTTATGTTATTAGTTGGTGGATTTTTTTTCTCCATTTTTGCACTGCTACATTATCAGAAGAATATCAGTTGTGGCTAACATGTTAGAATTTTAATTAACAATTGGCCAATTAACTATCTCAAGATGCCCTTGGATTCCTGTTGAGATCCTAACTGATTTCTTCTGCCTTAGGGAATCTCATCTCTTCCCATGGGTTTATTTTTCACTTGCATGCAGGAGAATTTATGGCTCTAACTCTATCATGAGCTGCAAACATTGATATCCCATTGCCTATTGGTTATCTTCAACTCAGGTTATTGTTTTTCTTCCTCAGCCACCATAGTTGTTGGTATTCTCCCTGAGCCAATCAACTAATCCTGGTGAATATACTAGACGATTTCTTCTTTTCTCTTTACATCCATGACAATTATCTCATCCTGTCTAATGAAATATCTAAATATTTCTTGATTCTTATCCCATTCTCAAAATCACCAAAGCCAGAGCCTGGTTAAGTCCCTTATTTTATCTTAGTTGGATTATTAAGAATATAGCCCAAATAAAATGGGAGCCTTAGTTCCCATGTGGAACTACATTCAAAGAAACAGCAGTTCAAAAATTAAAAAATAACAGAAACTTGAATCAAAAGAATCTTTAATCTTTAATCAAATCAAATCAAATGTCTCAGTCCTTTGGATGCTTATTTCAGGTGCCAACATTTCTCTGCCTCTAATGTCTGGCACGTCTATAGGCCTTCAGTGACATGTTCTAATCATAAAGTAAATTGATTCTTCTCTAATCCCTGCTATGGTGATCCCCGTGAATTCCTGATCCCATGTTTCTACTGACAATTAATCTATTCCAGTTGTTCTGCAGCCTGCCTGACCCATGCTGGACACAAAATTGCCAGGGGGTCAAGTTTCTGCCTGCCTGTATCTAGAAATTAGAGCTCTAATTTCTAGATACATTTGATGCAAGTGAACAAAACAATTTTCACCTTGTAATTTGGATATGAAGGAAAGCAGAAAATTGGACAGTAGTTGGAATGAGGAGGCAGGATTAAGGGAAATATTTTTAGATTAGTAAAATTAAGCCACATAATACTGATTTAATTAAGAAGGTTTAATTACAACAGTAAGAAACTAAAGTTCCAGGAGTGAACGAGGAATATCATTATAGAAGAAAATTTCAAGAGAAAATGAAAAGGAGTGGCATCCAGGACATGCGTGAGTAAAAGAATTTCCCTTCAAATGGAGCAAAACCCTTTTATTGAGAGAGTGGCAGGCAAGGAGTGGACGTGCATTACTGCTACCTCCTCTTCTTCTGCTCCTTCCACCTCCAGCCCTCTTCAGTCATTCCTATCACACTACTAAAGATATTTCGTCAAAGTCATCCATTTTCTTCACCTTGCCAAGCCAATAATAATTTTTTTGTTTTTATTTTTATTGACCTTTTACCAGTATATGAACTGTTTGACTACTCTGTTGTCTTAATACATTTTCTACTCAAGGTGGCTTTTCCTCAATTTGCTTTCCTTGTTTTCCTTTCTATACCAGACTTCTAAATGTCAGAATTTCCCAGGACTCTACTATTCACATTCCTTTTTCTATTTCTATATTCTTGGCTTCAGATAACATCTTTTGAATATAAATATTCAAGTTTATATCTCTCTCCCAGGTCTTTTCCCTGAGTAGACATTTTAATCTCTCATATAAATGTCTAACAGGTCATGAGATCAATTTATCATGACCAACATAAAATTCCTGATTCCCTACCCCATGTCCACCATCCAGGTCCCTCAAACTCATGATCCTCCCCAAGCTACCAGCAGATTAGACTGCCCCATTGTCCTCCCGACTGATTGCTTAGTCTTTACAATATCCCTCTCCCAAGACTTATTCACATAGCAGCAAGAGATATCACCTCACAACTGTTAGAATGACTCCTATCGAAAAGACAAAAGATAGCAAGTGTTGGTGAGGATATGGAGAAAAGCGGATCCCTTGTACACTGTTGGTGAGAATGTAAACTAGTACAGCCATTATGGAAAACATTATAGAGGCTCCTCAAAAAATTAAAACTAGAACTACCATATGTTCCACTTTTGGGTATATATCCAAAGGAAATGAAATCAGTATGTGGAAGAGGTATCTGTAGTCCCTGATTCATTCATTGCTGTATTGTAAACAATAGTCAAGATACAGAATCAACCTAAGTATCCCTCAATAGATACATGGATATGGTGTTTATA
>NW_012149729.1:9005641-9016005 GCF_000956105.1 Propithecus coquereli
CCCAGGGGAGGTTAACTCCTCTGTTTCTTCCCCAGTCTTATGTAGAACTACCTAAGAGTTCTGTCCATTTCCAAAGTCATTTCTTTTTATCACATCCAATTTGGCCATTTGTCTCCCCATTATTTCTATCAACATAATAAAAGGCTTAGGAACTAAGCAGGAAGGAGGTAGGGAAGGACCCAGTGCAATGGAAAGAAAAGCCTATGGACTAACATAAATCTCTATTACTCATTCCTGAACCCATGCCCTACACTGACATCAGGGTTGTCTCTATAAAATGTGAACTATACCTTTCTAATTTCCTGCTTAATCAGGTCCAAGATTTCTAACCCTACACTATGAGTACCATGAGGTCAGGGACTAAGTCTCTCTGTTTCGCCTTTGTTTTCTGAGTGACTAGTATAATTGAGGCTCATGCCAGCCACTCAATAAATATTTGTTGTAGGAATAAATGAATAACAATCTTCTACAATGTTTCTTTACATACTATAAACCTAATCACATTTTGTTCCTGCCTACCAATCTATCTTCAAATGGCAATGCTGGATCATTTGAAGTTCCAGAAACACACTGTGCCATTGCCGTGCCTTCATTTCTTTCTGCAAATTGTTTTCTCTGACCCAGATGGATCTCTAGCCCCAAGTTAAATCTATATTTTTCTTTCATTCAATTCATTCTTCAAAATTGCCATAAGGGTAAGATCCTTAACATTCATATCCATTGCCTCTCTTCCATGCATTGTAGGTAAAAGCTGATAGGTACTCAGTAGATACTCATTGAATTAAATGGAATTGAATAATTTTGCCTTCATTATAAAGATTTTTCACATGGTATTTGATAACTTTGTCCTAGTAGTCTTTCTACATTGGCAGAGTAAATATTGTTATTTGCATTTTGCTAAATGAGCTGAGGCACAGAGAAGTTCAAATGGTTTGCTAGATATAACATGATTTATGACAGAGGTGGTACCAAATTCATGTCTTCTAGTTTATTCTTCCCAGTTCATAATAGAGAATGTTGAGTACATTTTCATGGTGCCATGGGATCCAGTTGGATTTAGCAGTCATGGCAAAAAAAGATGCCATTTTTTGTTTTTGTTTTGTTCTGTTTTGTCTTTTTCCAAACTGGGAACTATGAAAGGTTCGTTTCAGTAGAGAATCTGAAGATGGATGAAGAGGAAATGATTCCTCCCTTTGAGCTTTGGAAGTTCCTCTGGACATATGAGGGGAAGAATCAGAATTGTTTTGTTATAAAGATTTTTAAAAAATAACAAAAACACCATATTACATTTGCAATTTTATCCCACTTCACAGTATTAAGCACAATTTCTAAAAAAAACTTAAAACATGCCATTTTTATTAATGGTCCATTTAAAACCACCAAACATTTTGATGTCAATTACTAAAACAAGGTTTAACGCTGTCAGAAAGCATTAGTGCTAAAAACAGTCATCCTTTCTGTGTTTTCATCTGCAAAGCATTACAGTTTATAAAACAATTTCAATTCTGAAATACGTAAGGCCTTATATGAAGGTTTCCATATGTTAAGAATTTTATTTGTGTGTTTGATTTTAAATTGCTTTGAAAAACAGACAGTTGAGGTTTATAGAAAGGAATCTTTCTTTTAGGAAATAAATGTCTCAAAAGTGCAGGGCACCAGCAGGAAAAACATTCTAACCACAAATCAGAAACACATTGGCAAGTGTTTGTTGAGTACACCTTCTGAAACGAGTATTTTGTTTCTATTTGCTGGAAAATTGAAAAATCTGTTGTATCTTGGCATGGCTTATTGGCCCAGCCCCAGATTCCTTGTGCAGTAGATGGCATTATTGTATACACAGTCTGGCTGCCTGGACCTCTGTTTTCATCACATGGATTTTAAATATAAATTGTACCTGCTAACAATACCATTATTCAGCTACAGCTATTCTCCAGATCAAATTAGTTTGCATATTCTTTTTTTGTTCCTTAAAAACTGTGTCTAAGACAGAAAAAGAGAAAGAGAAGATGACAATTAATCGGTGTTTCGGCTGCTGAGTGGCATTTGGCCAAAAGCCACTAGGCTGACAACTGGAGTTTGGAGTGTTTTTGCAAGGCTAATTTAAGGTGAACTTAGATGGATTCAAGATTTATAAGCCTTAAAATGTCCTGACTGGAGCAAAGTTCAAGTAAAGTAATCCGCTGCTCACTGCACAGACAGGCTCAGCCCACACTGCCCGGTGATTTAGTCTACAGTCAAGGAGAATTTTAAAAACAGGCAGAAGGGCTGAGTTTCTGTGTTTCACTTCAAAGGTCTTCTAATAACTGAGAGGATTATACTCTTTTAACCAGCTAAGAAGGTTAGGTGGTTTTGAGCGAGTGCTTTTATAGCTATCAATAATTCTAAGTTTAAACTTTAAGGATCGCCTCCAGTGTACACATCTTCTTTAACACATTAATGACTGTGAGGAACTCACACTCCTATCTTATGATTTTATAAGAATTTCGGAGTAAATATCAGAACTTTTCAAGGGATTGAAAATACCTCTAGGGCTACACAGTGTGATGGGAATGGGGGTGTGAAACAATCTAGAGAACCATTTAATTAAACATATTTAGCCTGTTTGAAATAGTTTTTTAGTGCCCTGAATATAAGAATATACTATTTAGAACAATTGCTAACAAAAATAGAAAGCAGGCTTTGATGTTAGTTTTCTGTATACTAGCATGTTATAGCCAATATTGCCAAATTAGGAGGAAGTTCAAATGCTTGTTCTCTAGTGGAGACGGAAGGGAGGAAGGAATGAAACAAGGAAGGAAGGAAGGAAAGAAGGAAGGAAGGAAACAAAAAAGAAACCTTTCTCTGTATGAAACACTAAGGAGTGTTTAATTGAAATGAAAAGGAACTCACAGGAGACAGCTATTATTTTTAACAAGGGAAGAAAATATTAATCATTCTTGTGAATGAATGCCCTTTATCAAAGGAGTTTCATTTTCTTTCTTCATCCTGTTTGTTATTATCAGCAGAGAGCTAAAATAGTCTGTAATGCAGTTTCTCTATCAAACAGATACATAAAAGGTAAACAATCAAAAGGTTAAAGTTGCAACATAGATTGGTTAAAAATAAATTAAATTGTCACATAGAAAACACACTGTATCATTTTATGAATTTTCCTTTTAAAGGGGCTCAGAAAGAGACACCTATGAATGGTGCATGGAATTGCAAATTACCTCATTTAAAAATAATAAAATGACATTTCCAAGTAATAATTTCTATCTGGTAAACAATAGTTGATGTTTACAATAGCTCTGAGGGAAAGCAGGGAAGGAGCTTTTGAGATTTTAAGTAACATCAGCCTTTGTAACTATGAGAAAAAAATAAGATAATTAAATAGCTGTTGCTTCTTTCACTTTTAAATATTATTCTTAAGCTTCACTAGTATATTTTTCCTGGCGGCAGCAGAGACAAACATGGATTGTTCCACTACAGATGAAAAACTAATTGCACAGAGCCTTGTAAACTGCCAGACATCAAGCAAGGGGCTGCTCATTCCCTCAGCACTCTTAACTTAAACAGCCTCAATTTTCTCCCTAAACACACCTTTTATTTTTCTACAAACGTGCATATGTCATACGGCGGAAGCTTGGCAAGTTCTTTGTCTGCTTCTTTTATTTTAAGGTCTATTTTCCACCTGCATTGGAATGGGAGCAGCAAGACATAAAACAGTCTAGCCAGGCTGTGGGGACATGCCCTCCCTGGGAGAGAAGTCTGATCTATGTTTTCTTCTGTAAAATGAAAGCAGCTCTGACGAACACAGAATCACCTCTTTTACCACAGAACTTGTTTCCTAACAAATGCAGCACCATCTTAGAAAACAGAATTTGTGCTGATCTTTATTACATTGGTACAGGAACTGAGGGTACCCAGATGTTCTGCTAAGTTCTGCAACGGTTTCCTCCTTACGGAGATTTGTTTTTTTATGATTAGACACATATGATTACTTTTCAAATTCTCTAATTTTTATTCAAACCAAAATGTCTTCCACTCATCGACTTACCCTTTAGCTCTGAGTTGAGTGGGTCCTGATCAGGGGATGGCCCTGCTGAGCAGGGACTGAGGTTCCCACGAGCTGCACTCGTACACATTGCCCACCAGAGGAGTGGATTAACACAGGTTTTCTCGATATTTCATATGTATTTTAAAGGATGGATTTGTTTATTTATCTACATATCTATTTGCAGCTAGAGGAATTGCATTTCTTTCAGAAAATGCCAGATGTTTCATTAACCAATCCCTGACCAGATTATGGAGGCCATTCTCTTCTAGAAAGAAATACAAGTAATGGGGCTGATCTAAAAGAAGTTTTAATCTTTTCACTCCTCTTTCCAATAAAGCAGGGATTGGGTTCTGAGCAACTCCGAGCCCACACCTTAAGCATCACCTCCAGCAGATCAGAAATATATTTTAAGATCGGACCTCCCATTAATGTAACAATCCTAAACTTATCAAAAATGAGAAAGGGGTAAATCTTCACCTGCTCATGGCTTCTGCTAAATTAATGACATTCTGTTTCTTTGACACATCTCTTTTTATTGTATGATGGACTGCCATTTATTTTGTACTGACTTTGTATTGACTTTAAAAATGTGTACATTTATGATTTATTTTCGAGATATTTAGTTAATGTTAATATGGCAACATTAAAATTCATTTTTCTCCTGAAGATACAACAAAACTAGTGTGTTTGGAGTAATTTTATATTGAAATTTCTTCTCTATTACTTCCTTCACTTCACGCAGCATTTGCAGAAAAATATCTTTTTCAATTTTAGGTACAATGGCAGTTATTATAAAAACAATAGTGGAAGAAAATTGTAGTGCTTTTTTTGCCCAGACATATTTCCTACTATCTTCAAAGAGAGAGCCCTGAATCATAAACTATTTATTTTAATTTTTTTATTTCAGCATATTACAAGGGTACAGCTGTTTAGGTTACATATATTGCCTTTGTCCCACCCGAGTCAGAGCTTCAAGCGTGTCTATCCCCCAGCTGGTGGGCACAGCACCCATTAGGTGTGAGTATACACATCCCCTCCTCCCTCCTCCCATCTGCCCGACACCTGATGAATGTTACTACTGTATGTGCACTTAAGTGTTGATCAGTTAATACCAATTTCATGGCGAGTACATGTATTAACTTAGGCTTTCTCTAAGAATGATATTTTGAGATGGTGTTAAAGATCCCAAAGATTTCATTAATCTTTTTGTCAACTCAATGTTAGATGCAATGATTTAAAGTCATTTAATCATTCAGCTATGCATAGCTGAATATGACATAGGGCTTGCACTTGTTCACATGTGCACACAGACACAACCCCAAGCCTAGCAAAGCAAGTAGTGATGTCTTCAGCTCTCTTTCATACACTCTAGAAAATCGAAACAAACCAAGCCAAGCCCAAACAAAAACAAAAATGAAAGTAAGCCCATCTGGTTAGATGTTCTGGTTAATTTTCTTCCCTAAAGCTGGGGACAGGGAGAGTGAAGATTCTGAGTTTGTTGCTTTAGGTTATTTAGAAGATGAACTTTGCTTTCACTGAACCTACATCTTTAGCATGTTTGCTTATATTCTGTAGAACTAGTGAAAATTCTAGAACACAGACTATTACATAGTATATCAACTTACTTTCTTGGTGGATATGCTCTCAGGGTATCATTTGGAACCACTTGATAAATAGACTAGTAACTATGGCTCATGTTTAGATATGGCTGCAAAAGGCACATAAAGCCTGGGACTATTTCTTACTTATGGCATTATTATACATTAGTCTGTTGATCACAAGGGTGGTGTGTTTAAAAAAAAAAATCTTTTTATCAGCTGAAGGTTCTCTGAATTCCTCTTGCTACCACTCAGCACTTTTTCACAATGGGAAATGCGACAGCATACAAGCAGCTCTTAGAAGTTTGCTCTCCTCATCTGAAGTTAGTCAATGTTGTAGGTGATGCATCCATACATCTGAAAGCTTGATACAAGTTATCAAATGATGTATGGCATTTCTTCTACGTTCAGCAATCCTTTGACCTATTCGCAGTTTTTCTGGCCCAAGGAAAGTCTGAGAACACAAGGGAATTTCAGTGCTGCTCAGATCGGTGGACTATTACATAGCTACCCATCTCTAAAAACAATCCACACACATTTAAAGCAGAAATGAAACCTATTGCTGCTGTTAAGCTAAAAGTCTATTCAGAATCCCTAGGTGGCATAGAAAGCATTTAGACTCATTTCATTCACATGTCAGGTAAAGACTTTCATTTAGCAGTGAGATGAATGCTGAATAATGGATCTTTTGAATAATGTAATTAAGAATTCATTAGGGGGGACTTAAAAAAAAAAAAAAACGACAGAATGCACTGTGTGTGTACTCCCTACACTAAACTCCCAAAATGTATCATAGGGTTGATGATTAAAAAAAAAAAAAATCAGCAGAGAGCCAATTAGAAAAATACTGGCATTTCATTTACAAAATACTGACATTAAAATTCAATGAGGAACAAATATACATTTGAATTTATTAGAAATTATGTTAAATCATGATTAGAGATCATTTTTATTATTTTAAAATGTGCTTATAATATGACAAAGGACTTAAACAACACTGTTTTTCTGAAAAGATCTCTTAGTGTTCACCATGTGAACCTTATAATATTAAATAAATTGATTGATCAAATAAGAAATGGCAAACTTCTTTTTTTATTCTTTCTTTTATTTTAACTAAATGATGAAAATGTTTAAAACAGACCCAAACGTGGCAACAGCAATTTAGAGATTTGCCTGTAACAGAAGCAGGTATTGCTGTTATCTCGTATTGCTGTAATTTACACAAGAGGAAGGAGGTGAAGAATCAGTTTCCCGGTGGGCAGACCTCCTGGCATTCCTACCGTCCCATTCTCCCGTGGCCTTCCTTGTACCATGTTGCTTGCATATGACAGAAACTGCCTGATGAAGAAAAGGGAGAAGTCTGCAGGTATTACAGTTCATTGAGTGAGGACACAGGAGAATCTTCTACAGTGACAGTGATAGAGTTTTGACCATGTTTCTTTAAAGTGGCCATTTTATTGAAACCTCAGAAACATATTCTTACAGCATTTGTAATCATCTGTATTTGTCCAGGGAAGGGAACTGCATTCAGTAAATTGCTCTTGCACATTTTTCCTCTCGGCACGTCACAAGCTGTAAACTATCTGTGTTGTAAAATCTACTATTTTTTTCATCAGTGTTTTTGTTTGCAACTATCTGAAAGAAAAAGGGCAAGAAATTGATGGAATAGAATTAAGTCACTTGCTTTCATTGTCCAAAACAAATGATTTTATTGGATTAATTAGAGATATAATTGCATTGATATATTAACTAAGACTTTTTAAAGAGTTGCCTCTGAGTCTTAAGCAACTGTATAGCACTGATTTGTAAACTGAGCTTGACTCCCCACATTCTTTTGGGCATTTTGACACAGAAGAGCTAGACTTTTTAATGCACAGTTATAAGAAGATAAGTAATCTAATGATCCTCCCTGAAAATGTAAAAATAAAACCAGCCCCTCATCTCCAGCTGGAATTATTCATCCAGATGGTACATTGGAAGGTTTTAGTGCTGACTGCTTTCTTAAGGCTTTCATTTTTATTTTGAAGTCATTTCTTCCCTTAAAGATCTCTCCTGGTAATTGGAAACAGTATAACCTAATGGAATGAACAAAGGATAAAGGATTGCAAATGTTGAGGTCTAATCTCTACTCTGTCAGTGACTACTGCTTTGCGTTTCAACCACATTGCATTGCCCCTCTGTCTTCATTTTGCCTTTTTTTGCAAGACATGGAGTTTCGCCTTTCAGACTGGGAGCATGCTAGTGAGCACAGGAAGGGAGGATGAAAAACATTACCCTCTCTGCCAACCTTAATATAGCAATATTATTATTTATAAGAGAAAAAGGCATTTATGTCCTTGAAGTGTGTGTACATTAGAAAGACACAAAACTTGATAAACATACTTGTTAGTATCAACTGACAAGTACAACTTAATACAGTCTGAACTGAGGACATAATTGCTGAAGAAATCCAATGCAGGAAGTGGCTAGAGTCGAGCTGTGTTGATTTAATAAATTTTCTTGGAGTAAAGGTATAGCTAGGTTTTTTTAAAAAAATTAAAATTGATCCTAGTGATTTGAAGAGAAAAAGATACTCTTTAGATACTCTTTTAAAGAATGATCTCTGTGGAAGACATAACCTAAGGTGACCTTCCCAATGAGTCATACACTTATATAATCTCCTCCTCTTGAGTAAAGGTTGCACCTGTGACTTGCTCCTAAATAACAGAATACGTAAAAGGTGACAGAATGTCATTCTTGTGATTTTGTTTTGTTGTATAAAACTTCGCCTTCACAGACTGGAGCCAGAGAGAGTCTTCGTTTGGCTGTGAAGAAGCAAATAGCCATGTTGTAAACTACTATGGAGAGGGCCAAAGGGCAGAGAGGCTTCTAGGACCTGAGATTCTCACTCATATTTATCTCTGCAAAGAAATAAATTCTTCCAACAACCTTGAGTGAGCTTGGAAGCAGATTCTTCTTCAAATGAGCTTCCAAATGAGGACATAGGTAAACCATGCCAGGACTCTTGACCCACGGAACTATGTGGTAATAAATATGTGTTGTTTGAATCCATTAAGTTTACAGTAATTTGTTACTCAGAAAAAGAAAAGTAATACAGTCTAGTATGTTCTTATCATGGAATGCTATCAGTAAGATAATTTTACCTTGCACCCCAATATATGTGTGTTTTATTTCTAAATTATATATACAGTAACTGTAAAAGCATGGGTTAATTATCACTGAAGTTTCATTTCCTTCTTAATTTATTTGACAAAAACAAAACTACATAAATGTTCTGATATTTTCTTCCTGTTTACCCAGTGGATTACGTCTGCCCCACTTAGGGGTTCTGCAGACACTTTAGAGACTTAGTGCTTGAATTTGGGCTTTTACTGATCAGTATTAGTGCAAAATAAATTTAATTTCACTTCAAAAAATTTCTTGCTTATACAACCTCCATATTGTTAACATTTCTACAAAGTGTCAGATGTCCTTTTGCAGCTGACCGGGACTGGACTCCAGGAAGGACTCAAAGGTGTGGATGAGGATAGAAGTGGGACACTAGGGAAGAGATAGACGTGAAGGTGTTTCCCTGGCTCTGAGCAGACGATTGGGTTTAGCCTTCAGGTCGGGCCAAGGGCGTCTGAAGTTTGTTCAACAGAGAGCAACCTACATTTAGTAGACTCTACCTATATTCCACCTTTATGTGGGATATATGGAATATTTATATATGGGATGGTACCACAATCTTGGCACATGCTATACCTTTACACCTGTATATTCTGCCCTCTTTTCTTATTCAGAATTTTAGAAGTGAGATCAAATTGACCATAGAGTTGGTAGGGGCAGGAATCTATATTAGGTATGTTGTGGGGATCAACTGGCTAAAGCCCCACTTTACTTAAATTTTGGGAACAGTCATATCACTTATTCTCTTCTGTGACAAATACAAAGTAGATATGAAATTGGGTGTTTAAACAATCAATGACTGCTAATAGATTTCATCTCCTGTTACTGACCATTCAGGGCTTGAAGTTGAGGCAGTCCTGAGAATAAATAGATATTTACCATTTAATCAGTAATTACCATATATCAAATGTGAGGATGGAAAATTGACCTAAGTTATGTCTTTTAATCCTCACAATGTCTCAGGGTCAGTAGGGAAGAGTGGTTTAGAACACTAATCTGAAATCAAACTATTGGGGTTTTATGCCCACTCTACCACTTTATGTGACTTTGGGCACAGTATATAAACTTTCTCTGCTTCAAACTTCTAAATCTTCATTCATTCATTCAACAAATGGCTATCAACATATTCTGTAAGCCATTCATTCTTCCAGGCACTAGGATTCTATACTGAACAAAATAGGCTAAATCCTTCAGGGAGCTCAGGTTCTAGTGGGGGGCTATATGATGGTAAAATAAGCAACAGTAAACAAACAAAATATAAAATGTTAGGTGGTGGCAAGTACTCTTAAGAAAAATAAAGCATAATAATTTGGATGGCAGCCAAGCCCAGTGGTTCATGCCTGTAATTGCAGCACTTTGGGAGGCTGAGGCAGGAAAATGGCTTGAGGCCAGGAGTTGCAGACCAGGCTAGGCAACATAGTGAGACCCCATCTCTACAAAAGTTTTTTTTTTTAAAAAATTAGCCAGACATGATGGCATGCACCTCTAGTCCTAGCTGCTTGAGAGGCTGAGGCAGGAGGACTGCTTGAGCCTAGAAGTTCAAGGTGACAGTCAGCTATGAT
>NW_012149729.1:9017450-9018016 GCF_000956105.1 Propithecus coquereli
TAGTGGCTGGGCTGTCCTCAGTGCTTAGTAGTATTTTAAACCATAGTAAGCAGTGAAATTACCAAGAGAGGATTATAGTCATCAGGGGAGCACTGGGTCTCTGTCATATTCTCCCCAGTCTCACTTACAAGATAGTATATTGACTGTTTCAGAGTCTATATTAATGTTTTCCATTTTAATAAAAGTTTAGAAGATTTGTTAATAGAAAAAAAATGACCTATTCATATATTATCCCCCCAAATATATTAAATACTGTATTACTCATTTATCATTGTACATTTCAATCAGGAGGGTGGATATAACTTAAAATTATTGAACTTACAGACCAAGAACATTAAATACTACTAAAAAAGCATGTATTCATGTGTAAATATTTTTGGCATATAATTTTGCTTTTTTTGGTACCACCCTGTTATGTGATGAATTTTTTCTTTTTCTTATACAGGTATTTTTCAATATTCCCTTTGCTTACTGCCCTCTTTTCTTATTCAGAATTTTAGAAGTGAGATCAAATTGACCATAGAGTTGGTAGGGGCAGGAATCTATATTAGGTATGTTGTGGGGAT
>NW_012149729.1:9018066-9019509 GCF_000956105.1 Propithecus coquereli
ATATATTATCCCCCCAAATATATTAAATACTATATTACTCATTTATCATTGTACATTTCAATCAGGAGGGTGGATATAACTTAAAATTATTGAACTTATAGACCAAGAGCATTAAATACTACTAAAAAGGCATGTATTCATGTATAAATATTTTTGGCATATAATTTCCCTTTTTTTGGTACCAACCTGTTATGTGATGAATTCTTTCTTTTTCTTATACAGGTATTTTTCAATATTCCCTTTGCTTATTTTTTTTTTTTAATGCTTCTTACTTTTGCCTGAACCTATTTATTTACTTTGCATAATACTTTAGTTTGTGTTTTCTCTTCAACTTTCTTTAGAGTTCTATCCAATCCCCACTTAGGCTCTCAAATGTTTTCGTGCCCTTACCACGTCCTTCACTGTCTTTTCTGTTCAGTTTCAACCCTCAGTAACTGGTGATATTTAGCTTCGAGAAGGGCAGGACAAAGATGTGACTTAAGTGCTCTCAATTTACTCCACAACCATTTGTGGAATATGGTTCTTGGACAGCATAAGTTTAAAATAGATATCATTTATTCACTGTCTTTGGAAGATTCAAGTCTAGTTGGGAAAACATAATGTGCCCAGATGAAAAAAAAAGTAGAAATAATGGTGAATACCGAAGTGCAAATAAGTACTTAAGTACTGCAGTGAGGTATTCTTTAAAAAAGGTTTACATGGTCTTAACTTATTTCCCATTACCTTAAATTGTGGAAAGGCATAAAAGTATAATACTGAAAACATTTAACAACAGCAGAGGCAGGGGCATAGAACAATCTGACTTACATTGAGTGTCATTGATGAAATGCAAATTAAAATCATCATGAGATATAATTACACATCTATTAGAATGGCTATTTTAAAAAGTGCTGTTGAGGATGTGGAACAATTTAAATTCTCAGATCTTGCTGGTAGAACTGCAAACTTGTATAGCCACTTTGGAAAACAGCTTGGCAAATAAAAGTAAGCCTACCTTTAACATATAATCTGACAATTACAGTTTTAAGTATTTACCTAAGAGAAATACAGAGCAAGACCCTGCCTTGTTTTTTTCAAAAAAATTCTGAATGGAGAAAAATAAGAGGAGGGTGCTATTTCTGCAGAATTGTCAGGAAAATCTCCCTGAGAAGGATGGTATTCTTTGAGCAGTGATTAAATAGAAGTATGGGCAGAAGCATGCATATATCTGGGGAAAGAAATTTCAGACAGGGTAAAGAAAAAGTTCCAAGACCCTAAGAGGAGAACCTGCTTGGCATGTTCCAGAGAGAGTAAGGAGGCCTATGTGGCTAGAGTAGAATGAGTTAGAAAGGGATTGGTAAGAGATAAGCCCAGAGAGATTACAGGGGCAAGATCATGTTGGGCCTTACATGGTGAGTAAGGCTAGAGGCTACTAGAAGTTTTCTGAACAGAAATATAATGTTA
>NW_012149729.1:9022839-9023956 GCF_000956105.1 Propithecus coquereli
ATATTCCTGAAGACAGAAAGATATAAGATTAAGCTATGCTAAAAGCTATACCATGTATTGAGTACCTTCTTCATGTAAAGTGTTTCATATATAATCTCAATTTTTTTACAACAATCCTATAAGATATATACAATTTTTATCATTTCTAGTTTACTGATGTGAGAACAGTTTAAGAGAATTTAAATATTTTTGCCTAGAATGTGGCTGAGCCAGGATTCAAACACAGATCTTTCTGACTCCACAGTTTATGTTCTTTCTCTGACACTATCCTGTCTCTGAGATCATTCTCACAGATGTCTTCACAAAGAGAGAATAGTTTAAGTTTGAATTAATACATATTTTATCTAGAGTTATGAAATACTGAATTCCCTTTCTCAAAAATTTTAGGTTGCTCTGTAAAATATTGATCACTTATCCAGCTACTCAGAGCATGCACAATTTGATTACAGACTAATCTCCCATTACTCTCTCCTTTGTACCTATGCTTAGAATGATACTTTTTTATGGTCTTTTCTGGGACCTTTTCCAGCCCTTTCAGGCCTCTTCTAAGATCTCAGTATTTAAAAAGTGGAAACTTTTAAAAATTATACAACCCAAGATAATGATATAATTATTCAGGTGTATTTCTTATGTACTCTGAGTCATTTATGCCTTCTAAGTAGATGCAAGTTCTTTAAAGATAAAAGCTGTATCATATTTTCTGTTATAATTTATAACATTAACTCTAAAACCCTTCACCTAGAAGATATTTAATAAATATTTTTGAAGGAATAAAGGAAGGAAGAAAGGAATGAAAATGGCTATGGAGAATAGAGACAAAAAGTTTTGGAGTGAATAATGACTCTAAGTTTTTGGCAAACAGAAGAATGGAAGTTGACATTTACTGGATTGGAGGAAATTGGAGCTAGAGCAAATTTGAAGGGCATATAAATAGTTCTGTTTTGACCATGACAAAATTTTAGATGCTATCAAATACCCAAAGGGAGATATTGAGCAGGCAGTTGAATGCACAAAGTTCAGAGTAGTGGCTGGGCTGTCCTCAGTGCTTAGTAGTATTTTAAACCATAGTAAGCAGTGAAATTACCAAGAGAGGATTATAGTCATCAGGGGAGCACTG
>NW_012149729.1:9024536-9025873 GCF_000956105.1 Propithecus coquereli
GTCCCTCTGAGAAAACAGGGATGGAGGCTGAGTGGCTGGAATTAACAAAGGAAAAAGTTACTTCACACCAAGTGAAAATACCACTAAGCTTTATTGAACTGAAGACTTGAGACAATTCAGTTTCGCTTTGTGTTCTCGAAATTTTTAGCAAATCAGGTGCACTTGGGCTGCTAAATGGAGATGGCAGGCCATGGCTGACGGAAATTAGAAAACTAGCGAGTGCTGAATATGTCATGTACTGAATGGAAGGGTGGACTCTGGAACACAGAGAGGTTCTCTTGGGACTCTATCCTTAGGGAAGGGCACCATTGCCCAAGGAGATTAGAGAGAAAGTATAAACAAAACACTGTTCCACACTTTACATTAAGAGTTTCATTTAAGAGGATGGAATTATGCTATCAGTGAGCTTGCATTATATGCATAAGTGGCATTACCTGTTAATCTTTGGGTGAACATACCTTCCTAAGTACACAATTTTGATCTTCCTTGTAACTACTGAATTTTCCCTTGTTAGCAGAGTGATTTCTATTACCATGAACAAAGAAGAATTTAGCCTATATGAATTGTGACTTTGGCCATTTTGCACCTCAACCATTTTTCTAGCTGATCATAGCCATGACAGCAATGAAGCCAATAAAATAAAGGCAATGCTTGAAAGTTGTGGCAAGAAACTATAGCAACTATAGGACGTCTGTGCAGTCTGTACAGGAAAGGCAGGGAGACAAAATATTGGTTTAAAAAAGCCTAAAGCTAGTAATTAGTAGCAGGGGAAAGCAATGGCACATTTAGATTATTGCACTTCACTTTGTATTGGTATCAGCTTTTGAATATTTCAGCAGCATGCATTTACATATCCAGTGAGGATTGCTGAGCAGAAATTACCCTTTGTTCTCAGGCATAGAATTCAGTGGGGTTACAAGTTATATCTAGACTTTGGCCCCTTCAAATAGAAAGAGCTTTGTAATAAGGTATTGAGTGATATGTAATCTTTACTTTTGTTAAGTAAAACCGCAGGATTTTCCTACAGAATCATTTGTAAGTGTTCGCATCCTGAGAATCAAAAATTTGTCTATTGTGAAGATGCTTTTGGGTGAGAATATTTTAGAAAGTAGTTGTGAAATATAATTTGTGGCACCTGGATTTTAATATATGTCACACTCGCCTCTCCCAGACTTTCCCCAGTAGTATCTACCACTCAAGCTCAGAGAAGGTAAGAATTTTTCCCAAAGTCTCACAGTTAGCAGTTGAGGAACAGCCTCGCTTCTCAGACCTCATCAGACAATGACCCACTAAGGGCTCCCAAATTAAGTCCAAGTCTGAGGTAAGTTGTTCTTAGG
>NW_012149729.1:9033083-9034357 GCF_000956105.1 Propithecus coquereli
GAAGAGGTCTTTATTTATTCTCCTAGGGATTCTTGAAATGTTTCTTAATGGATTTTTCTAAGTCACCCCACTCCCCAAAAATCTAGCCAATTAAATTTCAGAGTTTGCTATTAAACTGTTTATCATACCACTGAATGTCCTCTATACAAATGATTTCCAAACATAAAGCAAAGTAAGAAATAAAACTTTCATTGTAAATGTCTGTATCTATTTATAAATATGGATATTTATACATAAATCTGTATCAATATCTATCTCTATATTATCATTGAAAAATCTTTCACGAAAGGATATCTATCCTTACTGCCTGGGATGGGCTCTAATATGTTTTTTCTATTTATTCCTTTCCATTCTTTTCCAATATTCAGTTGATTCCCATTATTAGTGGATTCTGTATTTGCAATTTGCCTAATCCCTAAAATTTGTTTGTAGGCCCCAAGTCAATACTCGTGGCACTTTCATAGTCATGTGTGGACAAGTGCATGTGCAGAGCAGTGAAAAATTTGAGTCACCAGACAGGCACATACCAGGCGAGGTGAACAAAGTGATGATCTGTCTTCTTGTTTTAGCTCTCATATTTTAAAAGTTTTTCACACTCTTGTGCTTTTCGTTGGTGATTTTGCTGCTTACAATGGCTCGCAAACATAGGGCTAAAGTACTATTTTGTGTCTCTAAATGTAAGAAGTCTGTAACGTGCATTTCAGAGAAAATATTAATATGTATGTTAAACTTCATTTAAGCGTGACTCTATGATACTGTTGGCCGTGAGTCCAATGTTAGTGAATCAGCAGTTTATATTAAATATCTTTAAATAGAAAAACACATAAAACAAAGTTATGTATTGATTGATTTAAGAAATGTGGTCAAAGACTTACAGGTATGAATCCCGTATGTCCCCCAGGAGTGATGATTCAGTATTCACTAATTCAGAATTTGCAGGAAGTTTATAGAACACAACTACCTGAATAACAAAATTGACTGTATTGTATTTCAATTTTTAAAATTCTGGTCAGAAGCCTTTGAAATTATTTAATGAATAGACCTACAATTTGCAAAGACTGCCTTATGTGAATCATTTATTTCCAAGGTTAGTAATAGAAAAAACTGTTTCTCAAGAGCAAATGGTATGTTTTCTTTTCTCTGAGAGATTTGTAACTTGCTTCTTTGTACTTTTTACCTTGCCTGCCAGGAAACTTAGTGCAATTTTTATGCTCAGTTACAGCAGCAGTGTTAATTCTCAATATTGGAATGTTTGCTTTCCTATTTTTAGCCCT
>NW_012149729.1:9034407-9036574 GCF_000956105.1 Propithecus coquereli
GGGGATGGGGGACAAATCTACAACTAAAGGACATGGGGAGCACTAAAGGGAGGGAAGGGCATGCCTTTAACCCGCACTTAGATAAGGCAAAGACATAAAGTGTAACTATAATGTTTGTACCCTCACAATACCCTGGAATAATAATAATAAAAATATAGTGGATTACCTACAAAGAAACTTTTATTTTGGCATGAAATACATTATGGGCTAGAAATCACATTCCTCTAAAGGCCACTGTTCACATGAGTTTCTGTATCCAGAGCTCCTGCTGACTGACAGCAGTTGGGGAGTGGCTATGTAGAGAGGAAAAGTCAGTTTATATAAAAATTTAACTGCCTATAATACATAACGTAAGCTCATAAATGCATTCAAACCTTCAAGCACATTTTCAAAGATCAAAACAAACCATAACTTGCTGGGTTTGAACATAAGGAGCATTTGGAATATGTGTTTTTGAACTAACCAACAACCCCAAAAGGCTATGTGCTTATATAAATATGTCCATATAAAGTAGTACAAGGAATCTTACCCTTGTTATTATATATTCAGGTGAGACAAGCAGCTTTTTGCTGTTGATTGTCAGAGTGTTTTATTGAAAGCTTGTACTCTACTAGAGAAAGCAAGGTCAGTGCTGGGGTAAATTTCTGGCAGATATTTAAACTTCTGAGAGGGTGAGTGCCATTTAAAAATAATGTGGTTTTTATTAAATAAATCTGTCTAATAATATTAAGGTGCTATTTTAATGTTGAGAACAGACAAAGCCAATCTTAGGTACTAAGAGATGGGGGCAGAAGGTTGGGGTCATGGCGGGAAGGGAGTTAAGCCCTCGTTGCACCTGGTTAAGGCTGACACTGAGAATGGGAAAAGATGAAAAACAAGACTCCACTTTATTTTCATATTGGAGAGTGGTTTATTTTTGTTTAAATTCCCCTTTGCTTTACTAAATTTTCAACAAAGTGAGGTATGAAATTTAAATATATTTCTAATATGGAATGGAAGATATAGATTTTCTTTCAATAGATATGAAAACAAGATGTTTGTTTTTAGTAATTCAAATATTAATAATATACATTATAAAAGGTAAAATCCGAGGCTATTGTTTTTATGATTCAGTATACCATGAAATTCGAATGCAGATTTTGAAATGTTAAAGTAAGTTTATGTCTGTATTTTCTTTAATTATCTAAGCTAGTGAACAAATTTCTATGTTTTTAGTGGATCTAAAATTCATAAGCATAGAGAATCCCACTGAAGCCTAGCAGTATTGTGTGTTTACCTTATTTGATAAAATAAAGTTCTTTATCCGAAGACGAAATATTTAAAATTTTATTAATATCATCCCCACAGCACCTTTTTATTTTCAGTAGCTCTAAATTAATAATAGTTTCGTTCTCAGCTTTAAACACACAATTAATACAAGCACTGTTGTGTGAAAAAATGTTTTTGGTATGCCTAACCGAAACCAATACTTTTTAACAAATTTTGAGAGCCTTGCAAATTGAAACTACATGAGATTGATATTTAATTACCCAAATGCATTCAAGTCTTAACAGGAGAACTATGATTATATCCATTCAATATTTGTCATCAATATGGTTTTGGTGGCCACAGGAAATGTGCTCCGACCCTTTTAAGGCAAGTTAGACACCTAAGCCACATGACACCTAGTGAGACAAAAATCTCATAGTCACTAAAGGAAAATAATAATGAGAAACTTCTACCACTGGCAACCCAAAGCAGACTCAAACATGTTATGGAATGATGGAATGACACACGTGGGGAATTTAGACATTGAAAAGCAACATCTTGTAGTGTTTAGAAGACTTTGTTCATTATCTATTAGCAATTTGTTCTTGGAGGATGGAAGAAAAGAAAGAAAGAAGGAAAAAAAGGAATGAAAGTTAAAAGGAGGAAAGGAAGGAAGAAAGAGAGAAAGAAAAGAAAAGCATTGATTATATTTAGCTAGAAGAGAGTAATTCTAATGTTTCTAGCATAAAGAAAAGACAAATAAAGGCATTGGATACCCTAATTACATTGATCTGATCTTGACAAATTATATAAATGTATTAAATTATCCCATTTGTCCTAAGAATATGTACATCTATTATATAGCTACAAAAGTAAAATTAATTAAAAAATAAATGCATTGATTAGGAAAGAATTTCTT
>NW_012149729.1:9036624-9038163 GCF_000956105.1 Propithecus coquereli
GCCTCTCCCAGACTTTCCCCAGTAGTATCTACCACTGAAGCTCAGAGAAGGTAAGAATCTTTCCCAAAGTCTCACAGTTAGTAGTTGAGGAACAGCCTCGCTTCTCAGACCTCATCAGACAATGACCCACTAAGGGCTCCCAAATTAAGTCCAAGTCTGAGGTAAGTTGTTCTTAGGAGACTCTGTGAGTATTAAATACAATGTATGTGATCTGGTGAATGCTGAGAACGATCTAGGCCCTTCCACACAGTTATCTGAATAGAAAAAATTAGAAAGGAAGTTTTTTACTTCATACACATACACTAAATAAAACTGAGTTGATAAAGAATGGAAAAGACTGAATAGAGAGGGAAAATCCTCCCCAAAGAACATTCTAAACCACCAAAGTGTCTTTTTCAAGTCATGTTCTTATCTCTTTCCAGCCTTGCTCCACAGTCTCCTCAAAGACCCGTGGCCAGGTAAGTTTAGATGTATTATAAACACACTCTTGTGAACAAGAGCGATAATTCTCCTCCACGCGGGGCCCTGCTGCTGATGACAATCAGCCACAGGGAGCCTTTCACTTACCAATCGCTGTTGGCTCCAAAATAAGTTTTGAAAAAAAGTGAATCAGACCTGAGGATCCAAATGATAAGTGAAATGAAGGAATGCTTGTGTTTTCACAGCTTGTGTTTTTGAGGTGGTCAGAAGTCACCGAGCTGACCCACCCCTGAAAGCCCTCATCATTGCATTCATCTATTAACAACCATTCCTGTTTGAGTTCAGGCTGCTAACCTTTTCTCCAGAGTCATGTTTGAAGATTAGCCTTGTAGTCAGGCTAATAGCAATTCCTCCAAAATAAACCACAACCTATATTTCCCTGTTACTCTGTTTTAAAGTTTTAGCTAGTTTATTATAAAGTTTAACATCTTTAGAGTTTACGTCAGAAGCACCTATAAAATGAACACAGCAGAGACAGTGTGAATTTTAGAGAAGGTGTGAGTTGGAAAGAAATGATTTTCCCCAAGATGAGGGATGTTTTGGTCATTGGTGTACTTACCTGGTCACTAGCAATCAAGGATAATAAAGACTTCAGGCTGACACAAGAATTAAATTTTAAAAAAATTAAAGCCATCTAGAATGAGGGCAGGATAGTTAGAATTTACAGAAGAAATCTTGGTTAAATCTCTACTCGATGTGCTCAACCATTACCACAAGAAATGCACTAGGCTCTGGGCTGTGTTAGACTCTTTCAGCCTTTCAGACATTTTCATTCTTATTGGGTAGAAAATATAAGGGCATAGAGTTGTGATACAAGACAGTGGAAACAACAAATGAATTAGGCATGTCACAAAGAACTTAGAGAAGAAAGAAGCTGTTTTGCTTGGATGCTAAGAGAAATTTCATAGAAAGGTGGCATAGAATGGAACTTAGATTTTATTGAATGGATATTTTCATTCTAAAACACTTAACAGTTATACTTTGTGTGTCCAATATGTTCAAAGGTGAATACTGAGTGTTGCACAGGGTCACAAAGTTAAATTTTGATGTTTGGGGAAA
>NW_012149729.1:9038213-9039401 GCF_000956105.1 Propithecus coquereli
CCTAGAAGATATTTAATAAATATTTTTGAAGGAATAAAGGAAGGAAGAAAGGAATGAAAATGGCTATGGAGAATAGAGACAAAAAGTTTTGGAGTTAGATAGACCTACATCCAGGTTCTAGCTTTCCCATTTACTAGTTGGTTGACTTTGGCTTAGTTATTTAAGCTTGGTATGACTAACCTTTCTCTTCTACAAAATGAAGATAATAATAGCACCTATCTATTGTGATTGTTGTGAGGATTAAATGGGAAAAAGCACGTAAAGTGCTTATTAGCACGGTTCCAAACACAGTAAGTGTTGAAGGTATACTATTTATTAATAATGTTAGCAAAAATTCTATCATTCTAGTCTATGTTGTTTCATTAATTATACAAATTATAAGTATATAGTAATATTTGGGTGTCTCCCAAATCTCAGTTACTATTTTGATTCTCTTTTTGAATTCCTAAGGCTCATGCATAATTTAGAGAACATGACTGTGAGTAGAGTGATTTAGTCTAGTTTTTAAGTTGTTTTCCTTGATTTGAAGGAGAAGGTGGTTGTAAGAGAAAGGGTAAGTTAGGGTGGTGGCTCTTGGTTTTTCATCCATATCCATATCCATATCCATATCCATATCTATCTGCTAACATCACTTTTATGTAGTAGGAATCACCCTAAAAAGGATTATTTTGATATAAAACTAGTATTGAAAATTCTATAAAAACAGAAAAATTATTCTGGCATTCCTCAGGTTAATAATTGGTGACTCAAAGTATGGCTCAAGCCAAAGCTGAATCAACCCCTGGATTTATGTCTATTAAGTTAGTGTTACAGGAGTGGGCCTTTGGGGAACCAATTTTCAAGAGGGCCTGAAGAGTCTCTAAAGGACAGACCTTGTCCTGATGGAACGAACAGCTAGAGGCAAGCTTTTGTCAGACACAAGGCCTTTGTGTCCAAGAGGAGAAGCTGTTTCTGAGTAGGTATTGTCAATATCTTTTGGATTAGTCTCTTAGTTTAATCAATGTCTGGGTCCCTCTGAGAAAACAGGGATGGAGGCTGAGTGGCTGGAATTAACAAAGGAAAAAGTTACTTCACACCAAGTGAAAATACCACTAAGCTTTATTGAACTGAAGACTTGAGACAATTCAGTTTCGCTTTGTGTTCTCGAAATTTTTAGCAAATCAGGTGCACTTGGGCTGCTAAATGGAG
>NW_012149729.1:9052491-9053476 GCF_000956105.1 Propithecus coquereli
TTTTTGAAACCTCTTAGGGAAAAGATGGGAAATGAATAAAAGAATTAATGAATAAGTAAATGATTGAAACAAGTAATCTTGGAAGACAGATCTAGAGATAAGAAGCTATCTTTTCAGAAGAGACTTTAAAATATAACATTACTGTTGAATGCTTTGATACTATGTGTTCTCCTTATTAAGATGATTTGTTAAATGTGTGGTATGTTAAAAATGTTCTTTGTGAAGATGAAGTAAAAGGGTTTTCTGAAATGTCAGAATAATTAAATAAGGCTTGACAACTTATGATAACAGTGTAAGAAAATTATAAAATGTATGTTAACATGAAGCCTTTTTAGATCTTCTACCTCTACATTATTGTATGAATAATCACGAAATATGGATGATATCATAAAAAACCTTGCTATTATTTAGTAATGCAAAGCAAGCATAGTATGGATAATTAAATAGTCAATAGCGAACATCTAGTCATAACCAATATTTAAAAATTTCTCTTAACTTACTTACTGGAGCTGTTCAGCCTTCCTTCCCATATTACTATGTCCGTTAATGAAGATAATCCTAAATAATGAAGAGTTACTCTACCAAATCTCAAAATAAGTGAGAGTTTATCTATTTTCCTCACTTCTTCAAATCCAATATCTTTTTTGAATTAAAAGTTTCATAAAAAATGAATGTATAATAAATTTATTAATCCTAAAGTTCTAAGATTACATAATTGGGCACAATCTAAGATTTGTCACAATTTGTCAGAAAAGTTACAAGTGGTCAAAACAGTGGTAGAGAACACACTATGTGAGTATATTCTCCTAACATGTATTAATATCACAAGAAAGGGAACCTCCATTGTTAAAAATCACTGGCATTTTCAATATCTGCTAAAGAATATCATGTCTCCTAAGAGAGTCACAATTTTAAAAGGATTCTTAAAGATTTAGAATGTTCCCAACACAAAGAAATGATAAATATTTGAGATGATGAATATCTC
>NW_012149729.1:9055292-9056469 GCF_000956105.1 Propithecus coquereli
GAATTAATGCAATCCCTATCAAAATCCCATTATCATTCTTCAGAGATTGGAAAAAATAATTCTACGCTTTGTATGGAACCAGAAAAGACCTCATATAGCCAAAGCAATCTTAAGTAAAAAGAACAAACTGGGAGGTATCAGTTTACCAGACTTTAAGCTGTACTACCAGGCTATAGTTACTTCATTTCTTATTGCCAGTGAATCTCATGGTCTGTGCTAATGCAAAGTGTTTTGAGTTAATTACCAAAAATAGTTTGTGGTTGGTAACAACAGTTTATAATCTATGCTTAAAGTAGAAATCTTCTCTAAAAGTTATTCAAATATATATATTTCTACAATTCTACAAAGCCTTGTTACATTGTTTTATATTAGAAGTTAAATTTTACCGCTGTTGGGAAGAGATAAAAAGTTCTTATTTTTTGGTAATCATTAAAGACTTGTAAAAGAATATTAATCAGTAATCTATATTTATATCACTAATATATCACAAATACATCCGAATTTAGAGATAGAAGAGTACGGAGATTGAGCACATGGATTCTAGAGCCAGCAGCACGATTCAAGGCCCAGGTCTACCAGTTACCATCCCTGTGATGTTGGACAGGTGATTTAGTCTCTTTGTGCCTGTTTTCTTATTTGCAAAATAGAGATCATTGTATAGTGTCTGCTTTACAAGGTTGTTATGAGAAGTAAATGTGTTAATTGTTTATAAAGTCGTCAAAACAGAACCAGGCACCTATGAATCACCATGTAGGTGTTTAAGTAAATAAATAACCAGGTGAGAATATTTATAATGCTTCAAATAAGAGATGGTTATTCCAAAGTTAAAAACAAATGTATGACATTTAAAAACTATGAAGGAAACTCAGAGATCATATAGAAACAGTGGTTTTGTTTTTTAACAGCATTACCACTCCCCAATTTTTTTCCAAATGAAATAATATGGAGAATCTGAAAATAGAAAATAAATTGATGTGATTAAAGTGGGGCAGAAGGCCTGGATCCTAGCCCAGGCTACGCTTGGTTACCCCTCTCAGAGGCCTCTGAATTATGCCATGGAATCCTGAGGTTCTAAGGAGGAAAGTTTAAAATACCTGATTTTGATTTTAGCCTTTTTGTAAGTGAGGTAACTGAGCTAAGAGTTGGCAAATGTTTCACTTTCGAAGTAGCACAGTTT
>NW_012149729.1:9057669-9058891 GCF_000956105.1 Propithecus coquereli
TAGCACAGGCCAATATTACAGGCTTAGAGGAAGAATATAAACTTTAGAATACTTAGAAAGTGTTTTTGAATGTAAGCAGGCTGTTAAATTTTTCTATTCTTGATATGTACAAATATAATTACTGTATCACTAATTTCCCTTCTTTGTGTCTTGATCAACATACAATTTAATGTATCACAAAACAATTTACTATCTTAGGGCCAAAAATATATGAAGGCCATTAATAACTACTTCACACATTTAAAATCAAGTGAAATTTTTACTGATATGATTAGTTTTTAATTATCCTAATTTCTGAAGTTGGAAAAAAATAAAATGATGCTATTAATAATTGGACTGTTGAATTATCAGTTACATCATATGGAAATAAGCCTTTATGTTGGGTTGTGAATAAGGTTAAGTATCATGGAATCAAATCTACAAGCTACTAGACTCTGTGTGGTCATAAAAATTTTGCTCAATACTGCTTTTCAAATAAAGCAAAGTGACATGAAAAGAAACGTGTACCATCAGCTGCTCCTCCTTTAATAGGATTCTCTGGTGTGCAAATCACTGCAGCGGAATGATGCAATGGGGCATAAGGACAATGAATCAGGTAATAAATTGAGTGTAACACTAATTATATTCACTATAAACTGAAATATATACATTTGATTGCCATGATGGCACACCAATGTTCAAAGTCCAAGGTGAAAAATGTATTTCAACTTCTCTCTCTATAAAATCTCAACAGTCTGCTGCAGTCCGTGTCTGGCGTCAAATTCTATATATCTACCTCTGTTTTCAGCATGGAAACCCAATTCCTAAAGGAAAGGTCATTATCATTATTAAGTTTTATAAGAAAATCGGTACATACCGGTATCTATTTAATAACGAAGACATCATGAATGTCAGGCTTAACACACTTTGCAGAGTGATAATAACTCTTAAAGTGTATCCTTGTCTCAAGTTGAAGTCAGTATTGGAAATTTTATATTACTTGCTCTGCCCGAAAGCATTAAAAAGTATTTCTGTAATAGGTTAAAAAAATAGTGACTTTTTACAACTTTGCCTAATTTTTGTTTTAGTTGTGCTAACAGTTAAAAGTCATATGACATTGATATTGGCCTGAATTAAGCAAGGAGATCATTTTAACCATTATATTTTCTACCTTTAGGAAGAAATAAAGCATTCATGTGTGGTTCTGTTTGAAAGTTTGTGAGGTATATGTGTTTTATATACA
>NW_012149729.1:9062491-9068039 GCF_000956105.1 Propithecus coquereli
TGGCCTTAGGTCACCAGACAAAACCCCTTATATTTAGGGTAATATGAAGGAGATTATATTAAATGTTCTAGGCCTCTCATGAGATGGGGAAAGGCCATAGAAGTAGCCGAGTGTAGGACAATGATTCTATAGGGGATTGGGTTAGGATTTAAAGAAAAGAGAGTTAATGACCTTGGTGATTGGAGGGCATGGATGCAAGAGGATTGGGTGCCAATAAGGAATGCCTCTATGGGAATTGTGTAAATCAGAGGAAGTCTGAGCATGGTGATGGACAAGATAGCTCCTCCCAGCCTCCCTGAATGGAGACATGGGATGAAACATTGAAAAAGGAAATATTTTGAAAGGGCAAATTTAATCTGGAAGTAGCTGAGAGTACCTTAAAGTAACAGGATTATGTAAGAATGGAGGGTCATGAGCTTGGTTAAGATATAGAGAAATAGAGATTTATATAATTTGCACATCTGAGGTCGTGACTATGAATCGTACCTTGTATATGACGTGCAGATTTAAAGAAATTATTAAAGAAAGCTTTAACTCTCAAAATGTTTTGGCTTAAGTTTTGGATTCAATGTGAAAGAAGAATATTATATTGTTGGAAACTGTTATTTGTTCTAGAAAATCAAAACAAATAGGTAATTTTTTTTATTAGTGTCCAACTTAAGGCTTTTAATCTAAATAATATTTGTTATGAATAAATCAAGAAAAAAGGATTCAGATAAAGGCTTGCAATCTGAAATCACAAAAAATTATTTACAAGGACAATGAACCTAGAACTTAGCAGAGTGTCTGGCAACAAGAAGCTAGGAATAAATGTGATCGTCCTTATTATTGCTACTATCTCTATGTAACTACGAATATTATTGTTAACTGGCTTAGACAGAAAGCAGAGTATTGAGGGGAGCCTCCTTGGTCTTACGTGTATGCCCCTTAATGACAATATTGTAGAAGGAGTTGAGAGCAGGCTTTGAGAGAGAAGTTTGAACTTGCCAAATGATTTCTTATACTGGATTTTCTGCTTGTCACGTTTGCTGATTTGAAAGCCATAACACGACACTCATGCAGTGGTGGTGAGGGAGGGAAGGAACAACTCATGGACACATGTTTGAATCAGTTTTCAGCTGTATTAATCCTAAAGTGAATTCAACTTATCCAGTGATAAAGCCAACCCTTTATTTCTGTTTACAATCACGGTTAAAAACTGCTAGTATAAAGGTAAATTTTGTGGACAGGAGGATTACAGAAATATATCCATTCCTTCCTAAAACAACCAACTTTCTGTCTATTCCAATTGATATTTATACAAGTATGCCTGTGACAATTTAACATCCTAAATATGATCTAATAGCTCTGCTAAATTTTAGATGAAATGCTACTATAAAAATCTCCTATATTAAAAATATTTGCATACAGCATTCTCCTAGACTGAAAATTTATGAATTTTAATAAAGTTGCTTAGATTTTATAGCCCACAGTTATAATTGTTCATAATCCTGGAGTATTATTTAAAGGGAATTGAAATTATATGAAAACACTTAAGAGCAGAATTATATCTTTGGCTTTCTCATTACTTTTTATATGTTGATTATTAATTTCACCAAAATAAGTGAAAGAATGGTTAATTCTTTAAGACAAAAACTATACATAGCTGTGTAAGTATGTTTGTAAATTAGCATATGTACAAATGTGTTCTTATAATTCGTGATTTGTTTTTGAAAAAACTATAGAGTGATATACACTTTCATCTAGCATTGTAACTATTAAATAGTTGTTTTAAGGCAAAACAACCACTACCACAATAAGAATACATAATTGTAATAAATGAGTAATTGAAGAAGGGACAGTGGGGTGAGAGGTTAGCATGCAGCTGGCCAGATCCACAGCGCATGAGATTTTATATTAGAAAAGTATAGATAAAGAGCCCAGGTTTAAGATGGTGACTCGATTGAAAGATTGTAAAGAGAAGATGTTGAAAATTAGTTACTGTTATTTTCAACTTTTATTAGAAAAATTCAAACATACAAAAAGTGGATAGAATTGAGAACCTGCATGTAGTCACCCCCTAGATTTTCAAGAATAATGTTGGTTCATCTATTTTTTACACCTGCCATTCCTTGTCCCACCCCAACATTACCTCTGGAATATTTTGGAGCAAATTTCAGACATTTTCATTATGTCACTTCATCAGGAAATAATTCAGTGTGTATCTCTATAACTTATAAAAAATATATTAAGAGCACACATAAAAAAATCAGTAATAATCCCTTAAAATTCTCTAATACCTAGGCAATGTTAACATTTTCCCAATTATTTATTTGTCCAAAAATTCTTAAAGACAGTGTATTAATGATACTTTTTTAGCCATGGTTATATCTGTGGATTTCACATAAAAGTACATTTGTTTGGCTAAAATAATGAAAAAAATCAGTGGATGTTTCAGATGATAGTGGCTTATAATAAAAATAATGGGTATTTAAATTCTAGGACACAGGATTCAGTTATCAACAGCTAGGCTGAAATGAACTTACAGAAGGAGAATTATCTGTACTTTTGTAAATGGAGAAAGGTGGCAGAAAACAGCACAATTTGGTTTTCAAAGATGCATTAATGGGAAGTTAATTTCATAAATGATTTCACTACTTAATGGAGAGCTGCAAGCTGCTTGGCCATTCCCTATACCTATTTAGGAAAATAGTTTGGGTAGCTATAACAAACAGATAAAATAGTTACTAACATCAGTAAAAGTGAGGAAAGCAAAAGAAAACATAAACCAGACAAAAATACATTTCCAGGCCCAAATTTTTAAGTATTCTGTATTTTGTCATTTGTTAAACCACAAATAGGCATACACAGAGCTGCAGTTAAACATGCTTTTGTTTCTAACATAAATAAAGTTTGGGGCACTGCTCTGCAAATCAACCAGACTGGACCATGAGTTACGCATGATATATATATGTATAAAAGAAGTGTCAGAGACTAATTGGAAAGTTATAGTTGAGCATGAATAAATGTTAAAAAACTTAAACCACAGAGAGGTAAGAAGAGCTAGGCTAGAAAGAGCAGACTAGTTTTTTTCCTACAGATAATGCACAGTTTTACCAAATAAAACTGAAATTTTGCATAGATACATCAGAAAGCATATTTACTATTTACAATATTTACATCAGAAGTCATAGACACTATTATTTGAGCTTCAATAGGTCTTCACATGATTCCCTAACTTACAACTGAAAGTTCTTATTAAGTAGCAACACGTGGAAAAATGGAACCAAACTGCACATGGAACAAAATCAATGTATAGTTTATTTGCAAAGGAAATTTTTCTCGATTATAATTGTTTCATCTACTAACACACCAATAGTATTTTCCTATATTAAAGGCAAAACATAAATTTTTTAAAGTGTTCATTTTAAAGGGACATTTTTCAGCTTAAACAGGTTTGTTGGGCAAAAAGTTATTTAGTAATCAAGAATGCCCAATTCTACTTTTGAAATTATTCTTCAAAACTTATGTGTACAAAGTTCTTTATCAAGGATAGGATAAAATGAAATCTAAGCTCATCAATAACTCCGTAACTCTTGAAGTGCGCAGGTCATTGTAACTATAGACTCCTTCGTTTTGCCCTACAATGGCCAGCAGCACTATACGCAAAGTAAACAATTGCTTCCAACTTCAGAAGCCTGCAGAGGTCAGTATAGCAACAGCAAGAAGACATCAGATAAATGAGTTGATCAATACTGAAGGTGGACAGTTAGATCACATACTTATTATTTATACATACCAGCATCTTGAACATTAAAATGAAAGTTGTAATAATTAGGATAGAACACTTTTTGAGTAATCTGTCCTTATAAAATTTACATTTAAAGAGAATCAACATTTGGAAAATCATCCTGCTTAAAAATGGTGGTGGTGGGGGAGGCAGAATAAGAAATGGAATTTAAAATCAAAGTAATGATCACATTTACATAAAAATAAATGTACTTTATGTATGCTGAAAGATTTGAAAAATGTTCTGTTCTTTTGAACTGGGGATTATATTCCTCACATTTGATTCACCAGCTCCTGGCACCAGTCAATAAAGCTCTCTGTTAACCTGGGCAAAGCTATGATTTTTTGACATTGATATGTAAGTGAAATTTTATTTCATACAATTCAAACTAAAAAATGCTCCCCAAATAAAACAACAGTTTTTAGGTACAATTTATAATTTCTATGCACACATTGAGGATAAGAATATCCATATATGTGTGTATGTATATTCCTTTTCTTACAAAAACATTTTATTCTGAAGTGATGGGCCTTGCTAAAAAAACCCATCAGTTTAACAGTTTTGCTTTTTGTAAAGATGAAGAACTGACAGGTTTTAGAAACTGCACTCTGTTATCCAGAAATTTTCTTGTCCATGGTGACCTGTCAGTGACCTTTGTCATGACATTGAAGGACTACCCTCTCCAGGGGTGAGAAATAATTCAACTTCAATAGTTTCTCTGTTCCAGACATGTATAAAACAGACACTATAAACATATATTGTAGGTTTATTTTGGCTCCAGTTAAGCTGACACCATCAAACTCATTTAGTTTAGAACTTGCAGACATGGTTTCAGTATCAGCTCTCTGCTACAATCCAGAAGGTTAAAAAAAAAAAAAAAAAAAACCAACAATGGGCTTTTGCTGGGATAGCAGTTGTCTATTGTAAAGTAAGCTCCTCATACTTTTATAATACTTAATGCCGTAAGTGCCACTGTTTTTCTGGTGTGTGTCAATGCCACTATAGATGGACAAAGTCGAAAGGTCTTTTTCAAAAGTTCAGAAGATAGATAGGTAGAAAGCTAGACATATTAAATAGGCAGATTTTAAAAAAGGATATCTGCTTATATACTCTTTTAAATATAACCATTACTTTTCCCTAAATGTATACAGGGAAGCACATGTACAAAAAATGTCAAGGAGGTACACATATGAGCAATGAATTTTCACTGTCCACAAATGAATGTACACTATTTTTTACTTCTATATTTGTTGCCATTTTTATCTAAAATTTTAACATCTCTGAACAATATCTCAGCTTTCCTAGGGTATGTTACATTTCCTCATCTGTGGCAGTATAATGGAATCTTTAAAGTCTGTGAAGAAGGCAAAGATAAATAACCCTACAATGGCTATAAATAAAATTAATAATGTTAATTAATAGCTAGATATCACATTCTATAACCTAAAGGAAAGGTAACCATTGAATTTATATAAACGGATTACTTATTAAGACACCAAGAAAACCTAAAGAAACTCAAAATGTAGAAATCATTTAGGTTGTTACTTTACTACAATGCAATAAAATGAGAAATTAATAGCAAAGTATAAATTTAAAAAGTCACTTGAAATTTTTTTGAAGAAAATTCTCACCTAAATAATGCTAAGATCAAGGAGAATGTGAAACTTGAAATTATCAACTGTTAAAATGACAATAATGGGATCACTACAAAACAAAATGTATGGCATGTATCCAAAACTATAATCAGACAAAAATTTAAAGATATAAATGTTTAAATTT
>NW_012149729.1:9068704-9108240 GCF_000956105.1 Propithecus coquereli
CTAATCTGTTACAGTGGCAATAGAAAATAATATAGCTAACAAAGGAATGGGAAAATATTTACAAGAAGAATTTAAAATAAGACTGAACATAAAACAGTACATATGACTGATATTAAAATTAGTAGAGCACTAAATAACTCAATTCTAGTAAGTTTGAAAATCTGAAATAAACAAGAATCTCCTGAAATGATTCAAAATAATGCAAAAATACATGGTACGATTTCACTTGTAAATCTAGAAACAAACATGATAAAATCACTGCAGAAAAAATCCAAAAATAAAAAACCGCCATCATGCATTATCATTTTAAGCCTTATAATAATTGCATGAGGAAATAACCTTATTAGCCTCATTTTATAGATGAAGAAACCAAATTTAAGAAATAGGCCCCAAATTATATGGCTAATAAGTTTCAGAACTAGTATTTAAACACAAGAAGTTTGGTTCCAGTGCTTATATTGTAACATTTTTATTCCAGAAATGCAAGAATGGATCAAAGTAGACAAACCAATTCCAGTAAATTATTGGCTCAATCAATAATTCATAAAAAAACATCTTCATTTTGTTGTATTTCATAAAAGTTTTGATAAAATTCAATATCCCTTTCTAAAAAAATTGTCACTAGAAACAAAAAAGAATTATGATAAAGAAGACTTATTCCAACAAAAACTAGCATTTTACTTGACTTTAAAATATTGAATATATTTTATTAAAATCAGGAACCAGAACAATATGTGGATGAATATTATAACTATGACTTAAGAACATTCTGTAAGTTCTAAACAATGTAATAAAAGAAGAAAAGATAAGATGTAAATATTAGGAAGAAATGAACTTATCATTACTAGAAATCACACAATTATTTAGAAATCTAAATTATTTAGATTAATTATTTAATCAAATTAATTGATTAAGAATGGTTAGTTCTAATAAGAAAGATTAGTAATGTGCCAAGTTACAAAAATCCATGTTTTTAATATATCCTTATAAAAGTTTAGAAAATACAATGGCAAAATTGACTTATTCACAGAGCAATGAAAATATATATGTATAAGTGGTTGTAGGATGAAAACATGCTCCACACAGGTTTGGAAAATATCAATAAAGATTTGAAAAGAAAAAGAAAAATGCATGTTAATAATTATTTTACTGAATTAGAAATAAATTAAATCTAAGACACTAATTATTCCCTGAAATAATTTATAAGTCCAATGAAGTTTTAAAAATAATAATATATAATTTTTATTAAATCCATTATTCTGGAATAGACATTATATTAAGTTATATATGTATATGTATGCAAACATAATTAAGATTTAGAATACCGTATTGGTTAGGTATGATTATTATGATTATTATTTGCAGATGAAGAAACTGAGGCTAATATGGGATTAAACATCATATAACTGGTGGACATGGAACTCAATCTCAGGCAGTTCAGGTCCATATTCTCCCACTTTTATATATTGTAACATAACTCAAAATCCCTATAAAAAATTTGGGGACATTTTATCCAGTGATAAAATTCATATGTAAGATTAAATTTATGAGAATAGCCAAGATAATTCTTTAAAAAATATATAGCTTATTTAAAGTTGTACTTGACTTTAAATGTTAAAATACATTGTAAAATTACAATAATAATAAGGTACCCATACAAGAAACAGAAGAGAAAACTTACTGTCTAACACATAAGTATCAACGGAAAGACTAGTTTATGATAAAGATGGAATTTCAAATTACTGAAAAGTGATGAAATATTTGCTAAATAGTCCTAGGACAGTTAATTATTTTTTAAACTACAATTAAATTCCCAATAAAGCATCATACTTCAACATACAAGATTGATTAAACAAATAAATACAAAATATGAATCTACAAAAGAGCAAGAAAAATATGGGCAAATATTTATGTGATTTCACAACACGAAAGTCTTTATAAAAATGAAAGAAGAAAACAAAAGCAAATGGATTTCAGTATATAAAATTCTGAAGTTTTGCATGTAAATCAGTACTACAAACAAAAAAGATAAGCCACAAGTTAGAAAAGTATTTTCAATATATTAGTACTTGATCAATGATTGATGTTATTATGTAAATAATTCTTGCACCATAACTTGCATTATAATAAATAATATTAGGTGTTAATTTGACAGGGGATAAATATTCAGAATGTACAAAGAACTCAAACATATCCCCAGCAAAAAAAATCTCACTGCTTCAGAGGTGACATTAGGTTGTTAATTTGCGATCTCTCTGTCTTTTTGATATAAGCATTTAAGGCTAAGAACTTTCCCCTTAACACTGTTTTTCTGTATCCCACAGATTTTTGTCCCACGTGCTGATGAGAAGAATGTATATTCTGTAGTTTTTGGGTAGAGTATCCTGTAGATGGCTGTTAGGTCCATTTATTCTAAAGTCCCATTTAAGTGGAGTATTTTTTTGTTGTTGTTGACTTTCTGCTTTGATGATCTGTTTTGATTTGTTTTGATTTGTCGGTGGGGTGTGGAAGTCCCTGGAGGTTATGATGCTACTGTTTATTTCTTTGGTTAGATTAGTACAATTTGTTTTAGGAATCTAGGAGTTCCTGTGTTAGCTGAGTACATATTTATGATTGTTATGTCTTCTTGCTGAATTGTTCCTTCTATCATTGCATAATGGCCATTTTTGTCTATTTTTTTTTTTACCATTGATTTAATGTCAATTTTATCCGATATGAGAATGGCTACAGCTGTTCACTCTTGGTTTCCATTGCATGGAATATTTTTCTACCCCTTTACCTCGAGTCTGTGAGAGTCCTTACCAGGTAGATGTGTTTCTTGGAGACAGGTAATATTTGGGGGGGGTTTTTTTTTTTAATCCATTTAGCTAGTCTGTGTCTTTTTTTTTTTTTTTTGAGACAGAGTCTCACTCTCTTGCCTGGGCTAGAGTGAATGCCGTGGCATCAGCCTAGCTCACAGCAACCTCAAACTCCTGGGACCAAGCAATCCTCCTGCCTCAGCCTCCCTCAGCTGGGACTACAGGCATGCACCACCATGCCTGGCTGATTTTTCCTATTTTTAGTTGTTTGGCCAATTTCTTTCTATTTTTAGTAGAGATGAGATCTCACTCTTGCTCAAGCTGGTCTAGAACTCCTGAGCTCAAACAATCCACCCGCCTCAGCCTCCCAGAGTCCTAGGGTTACAGGCGTGAGCCACCACGCCCGGCCAGTCTGTGTCTTTTAAGTGAAGCATTAAGACCATTCACTTTAAGTGTTAGTATTGATATATGAGAATCTATTTCTGTTCATCATTTTGAATGATACCTTATTGTTTTGTTTTCCCTCTTATGCTACTGTTGTGTAAGAGCTGTGAGCTTTAACTTTCCAATGTTTTTACACTGGTGGGTATCTATTGTTCTGTTCAATGTATACAGCACTTTGAGCATTTCCTGTGGGGTAGGTCTAGTAGTAACAAATTCCCTTAGTGTTTGCTTGTCTGGAAAAGTCTTTATTTCTTTATCATGTATGAAACTAATTTTGCAGGATAGAAAATTCTTGGCTGGCAGTTGTTCTTTTTAAGAAGTCTAAAAATGCCCCCCTTCCCCAATTTGTTCTTTTTGCTTAAGGTTGCTTTGGCTATTCAAGGTCTTTTCTTGTTCCATATGAAGCATAGAATTATTTTTTTCTAGATCTGCAGAAAAATGACATTGGTATTTTAATGGGGATTGCATTGAATGTGTAAATCACTTTGTGTAGTATAGACATTTTAACAATGTTGATTCAGTCGATTTATTGATGCTTCAGTTTTGTTACTTGATATTAAAGGCATCAATTTACCAGACTTCAAGCTATAGTACAAGGATATAGTAACCAAAACAGCATGGTACTGGCACAAGAACAGAGACCTAAACCAATGGAACAAAACAGGGAACCCAAATATAAAACCATCATCATATTACCATCTGATCTTTGACAAAGCAGATGAAAACACATTGGGAAAAGAATCCCTATTCAATACATGATGATGGGAAAATTGGATAGCCACGTGTGGAAGACTGAAACAGGATCTGTACCTCTCACCACTCCTAAAAATTAATTCACAATGGATAACAGGCTTACAACTAAGGCATGAAACTATAGAAACTCTAGCAGAAGAGGTCAGAAAAACTCTTTTAGATATCCACCTAGGCAAAGAATTTATTAAGAAGACCCCAAAGGCAATCACAGCAACAACAAAAATAAATAAATGGGACCTGATTAAATAAAAAAGCTTCTACACAGCCAAGGAAACAATCAATAGAGCAAACAGACAATCTACAGAATGGGAGAAAATATTTGCATGCTATGCATCTGTAAAGGGCCAATAACCAGAATGTACAAAGAACTCAACCAAATTAGCAACAAAAAAATCAAACGACCCCATTAAAAAGTGAGCAAAAGACATGAACAGAAGCTTTTCAAAAGAAGATAGACTAATAGCCAACAAACATATGAAAAAATGATTAACATCTCTAACTATCAGGGAAATGCAAATCAAAACCTCAATGAGATATCACCTAAGTCCAGGGAGAATGAGTTTTATCAAAAGATCCCAAAACAACAGATGCTCGTGTGGATGCAGAGAGATAGGAACACTTATACATTGTTGGTGGGACTGCCAACTAGTACAACCTCTATGGAAAGTAGTATGAAGATTTCTCAAAGGACTAAAAGTAGACCTACCATTTGATCCAGCAATCCCACTTCTAGATATTTATCCAAAGGAAAAACAATTATAAAAAAGACACCTGCACTCAAATGTTTATAGACACACAATTCACAATTGCAAAGATGTGGAAACAACCAAAGTGTTCATCAATACATGAGTGGATTAATAAAATGTGGTATATGTATACCATGGAGTATTACTCAGTTATTTAAAAAAATGGTGAACTAATACCTTTGTAACAACCTGGATGGAACTGGAGATCATCCTTTTAAATGAAGTATCACAAGAATGGAAGAACAAAAACCATATATACTCACTACTAAATTGAAACTTATCGATCAACACTTATGTGCACATATGGTAGGAAAATTCAGTGGAAATCAAGCAGGTGGGAGGGGGGAATGGGTAAATTCACACCTAACAGGTACAATGCACACTATATGGGTGATGGACCAGCTATAACTTTGACTCAAACTGTACAAAATCAACTCATGTAACCAAAATGTTTGTACCCCCATAATATTCTGAAATAAAAAAATAAATGAAGTGAAAAGACATCTTAAAGACTAAAAAATTAAATTAAATTAAAAAATAAAAATGGGACTCCAATCCCTTCTGGCTTGTCAAGTCTGCTGAGAAACCTGCTGTCAGTCTGATGGGTTTTTCTTTATAAGTTAGTTATTGCTTTCATCTCGCGGCTTGTGAGGTTTTCTTATTCCTTTTGACTTTGGCAGGACTAATCACAATGTGTCTTGGTGATGTGCCATTTGCTATGAATCTTCCAGATGTTCCAGGACAATTTTGTATATGGCTAGCTAAATCTGGGGATATCATGGAAGTTTTCCTCGTTTATTCCCTCAAATAAGTTTTCTATGCTTTTTGCTTTTTCTTCTTCTCCCTCAGGGATACCTATAATTCTTACGTTGGCTTGCTTTGCATAGTCCCCTATTTCTCTGAGTGATTGTTCATTCTTCTTTATTATTTTTTTCTGCATCTTTGACTGACTGGGTTAGTTTGAAATCCTTGGCTTGAAGCTCTGAAATTCTTGCTTCTTCTTGGTCTAGCTAGTTGTTGAAGCTTTCTGCTGTATTTTGAAATTCCCTAAATGACTCTTACATTTCTTTAAGTTCTGTTATATCTTTTCCTATGTTGTCTATCTCTTTAGTAACTTTGACATTTTTTCATTGATGTCCTAGAATATTTTTTTGGCTTCTTTTTGTTGGTTTTCAACTTTCTCTTCAATCCCATTCATCCTAATTGCCATCCATATTCTGAATTCTATCTCTGATATTTTAACAATTTCCTTTAGGTTGGGGACTGTTGCTGGAAACCTATTGTGATCCTTTGGGGGTTCTGAAACAGCTTGGTTTTTCATTTTGCCTGAGTACTTTTGCTGGTTCCCTCTCATCTGAAACCTCTTCTCTCAGCTCAGGACAAATAAATTTGTTGTGCCCCTGTTCTCTGCTGGGAACTTTCCTACTTAGTGAAAAAACAGAGAGGGCCATGGCTGGTTCACTTGTGTCCTATTCCGGAGAATTTACCTGGCAGGAGAGGGGCAGATGCACTGAGAGCCTGGAACGCAGCTGTTCCCCTGTATCATTCTGTTCCCCTCTGGTTTTCACAGTCCAAACTGGTGCTGGGGGATATTCATATTCAATGGTGAGTTAGTCCCGAGGCCATTGTTGGAAGCTTAAGCAGGGTGCTGATTGTGTCCCTCTCCATGGAGGTGGGTAGCATGGGAGTTTGCTCTGCTCAGACCTGCCTATGGAGGTAGTGGTGGTGGTTGGGTGAGGCTATTTAGGCATTGGCTCTAGATGTCAGGGCTGTGGGTGTTCGCTCCATTCAGTTCCAGGGGCAGTAGCAGTACGCAGCAGTGTGTGGCTTCTGGTGAGTGGGTCTGTGGCAGCATGCAGGGGGCAGTGTCACAGCAGCCATTTAGCATGGGCAGTGGTTGTGGTTGCCGATGTGCATGCTGCAGTGAGCATGCAGGGCCACTGGGGCATGCAGGATGTGGGATTGTGGTAGCTGGGTGGTTCACCAGAAGTTGGCCAGTGCCTGAGTGGGTCATGGAACCTGGGCAGGTGCCTGGGTGGGTTGTGGGGCCTTGGTGGTTGCTTGGGTGTGTCAGGAGGCCTTGACTGGCACTGGGTGGGTCACAGGACTGTAGATGTTGGTGGGACAGCTTCTTGGGCTGCAGTGGCTGGGCAGCTCATGGCTGGTGGTGCTGGGGAGATGTATGCATCCTGCTGGCCAGTCGCAGTGGCTTGGTCTCTCTTTACACTCAAGTTTGACTACAGCAGCTGCTGCAATGCTACCCAGGTGGCAGTGGCTGTGCTGTCAAGATGACAAGACAGCAGTGGCAAATGCTGAGGCTGCTGGGTACCTACTCTGCTCAGATCCCTTGGAGGTGGCCCCTGGGAGTTGGGGAGTGGCACCCAGTCACAATGTGTGTGAGAACACCCACCCACCCTGGTCCCTCCCCAGACCAGCAGGGGTAATGGGGAAGCTGCTGCAGTGGAGCCAACCCCTCTGTAGACAGGGTGCTTTGGGGCTGAGAGTACAGAATGACATCTGCTGCAGTGATGCAGGATCAGAAAGTAGTGGGACCCCAATGTGCCTGTTTTCTGGAGCAATGCTGCTGCACGGTGTTAAGGCCTAATCAGTTCGGAGGCCTGCTGTGGTGGGGAGCCCCCTTGCAGCTCAGGTTTTGGTGTCTGCTGGAGGAGTGTGGATCCCTGGGGATCTCTCTCAATCCCTTCCCCATGTGTGAACACTTTCCCCAGGTACGTTCTGATATTGCCGAGTGGATCATCTGCCTCTCTCTCCTTCACTTTGGGTATCTCCAGTTACTTCTCTGATGATTTACAATGCTCTCTCTGGGATGATCCATCCAGGTGGCAAGTGCAGGCTGCTGCTAGTCCACCATCTTGGCCCACCTCCTGTATTTTTGGTATTATATCTAATAATACATTGCCTTACATGGGGTTATAAAGATTTAGACCTAAGTTTTCCTGTAAAAGTTTTACAGTTTTAGTGCTTATATTTAGATCTATGATATATATTGATATAATGACTATGTATCATATGAGTTAAGGGTACAATTTTATTCTTTTGCATTTGGTTATCCAGTTGTCCCAGTACCACTTGCTGAAAAGACTATTCTTTTCTTATTGGCACCCTTGTTTTCTTGTTGTTACTGTTTACTGACTTTTCTGGACTAAATTTGTAAAATGTGCATTTTTTGCTGTGTGCAAGTGCTGAAGTTTCTGCTCAGTAAGCTTGGTGGGCAGCTAATAACCAAACATAAATTGGACAACATGCCTTGAATCAGTAAATCTCCCAGCCTTTGCCAGGTGGCTCTGGGTGTGCTTTAAGGCATCCTCCAATTCTCCAATAAGCAGTCTACAACTAAGCCTTAGCCTTCACTTCCTCCTTGTGAAGAGCCTCAAGTTCAGCTATAGGTGAGAGATTAGGACATTCTTAGCTCCTTCCTTAAGAAGTGCACAGCTCTGCACATGTGCTTGGCATTCTAGATTCCTAGAAATATGTAAGAGCTTTTCAGAGCCACCTATGGGAAATACCATATCCCAAGTTTTTCTTTTAAGATTTTTGGTCAGCCTCTTGTTAGCACTGACTACTATCTCCATCTCAGTCTGCTTTAATGTTAAACAATTGCCATTGATTATTTTCAAGATATAATATAGGGATATATCTATTCACTCACACAGAGCAAGCTCTGAGTCAGATCAAATAAAGGCTAACATTGAGAATGGAGCTTTTCAGGGAGTTTCCAAATTGTGATATTTTTGTAGGAATGGGGCTTTGTGGGATCTTCAAATCCATTTGTCTCTCCCAGTGGCTGTTTGGTTGCTGATTTTCACAGCCAATATATTATAAGTCTTCTGGTTTTCTAAATTGCCATGGATCTGGGGAGGGGATGATGGGCAAGTTAAAATGCTACAAAGCTCACTGTTCTTACCTATATTCAATCATTTTTCTGAGATAAATTCTTCTTATATTGTTGTAAGCTTTTGGTTCATTTCCAAGTTTCTGAAAAAGTTGATTTTTACCGTTTTTGTCAGTGTTTTTCTCATTGTTTCTATGGGGGAGCAGATTTTTCAAAGGTCCTTATCTTACTACCTTCAATGTGTTTCTCTGAATTTGTTGTTAATGTAAGTTTCTCTATTCTAAGTTCAAATTGATTGATACTCTATTTAAATAGTAATATTTAGAATATGCTAGAAATTGCATAATTTGCAACTGCTTAAATTTATAAAAATTATAAAAAGTTTTAGATGAGATCAAAAATTTCCAATGCTGTACATAAATTTTCACAATTTTTTATGACTAATCATCAATACATATTTGAAGACCACCTTAATAGAAATCAGTCTGAAAGATCTCATTTGAAAAGGAATGAGAAGACCTCAAGACATTATCTAGACTGAGACAGCAAAATACAATGTTCTTTTAACATCTCTGTATAAGACGATGACAATTGTTGGAGGATAAATAGAAATACGAGACCAGCAAGAAAAAATGTGAAGAGAATAGAGGAGGGTAGCATCATGTATGGTGATTGCAGCCTGTAGAAAGAGGCGAGTGAGAAATTCCTCATGGCAAATAGTCAACTATTTTTTAAGGAAAAGGATTTCTAAAAACCAATGCCAAATTTGTTTGGGAGAAGAATCACCAGCCAGAGTGTCTCTGCAAGAAAGATATATTTTAGAAGAAAATGAAAAAAAATAAACAGGCAGACAAACATAGATCAGATGAGGGTTGGAAGGAAGTGTGCCTGAAACTACAGGAGACTCCACTCCATGGGAAGAAGTTGTGAAGCAGATCTGGAAAGAGAAAGGACCTCAAGAGGCTTGGAGACCAGTGACAAGGTAGGTGGAGCGGTTAAATTTCCCCTCTCTTGCATCTCAGACTGCTGGTGGGCTCCTGAGTGGTTGGAGAGACCTGCTAACACCAGCCCAGAGACGGCCGCAGCCAGTGAGTGGTGAGCCTCTTGTGGACAGGGCACCAGGCTCCCAGCTCCCTCAGGGCACCTGCTGGTTCACAGACCCTAGCCAACCAGCAGGTGCCATATTGCTTCATTTTCCCCTTCCCCTACCCCAGGCTGCTGAGAGAGACAATTTAGCCACCACTGGAGGCATCTGCAGGGAACGGGACCTTTCCTTTTGGGGCCCTACAGCGGAATGAATGGTACTCAGACTGTGAGATCCCTACCTGGCAGCACTCCCAGGTGCTGCCTGCCTGGTGACTCCAGCAGAGCAGGGCAAATCCCGAGGTGGAGAGACATTGCTCCAGCTTGGGCACCCTGTGGGTGACGTGAGATCAGCACTCTTCTCCCTGGCAGGATCAGGGATTGATCTCTGGGGCCTGGGGGACAGGGTTGCAGACCAGATCCCATACACCCAGGTCTCAATTACATTGACCAGGGGCACAGAGGGATATTTGTGAACAAGTCTACTGAGGTATTTGTTCCTTCAGAGGCAGATCAGCATGCCTGGGGGGCAACTCTGCTCCCATGGGTAGGGGAGGGGAGGCTGCGCTCCCAGCTCAGGCTGTGATCTTGGGCAGGGAACCTCCTAGCCCACATCACAGCCAGGGGAGATCTGCTGGCTTGAGGTCCTGCCTGCTGGCAGAGGCCCTGGAGAAACCCCAGAATAGGGGAGGGTGGAAAGGAGCGAGGCCTGCTCCAGACTGCAGGTCTCCAACAGCCCCACCCCCACACAAAGACTTTTTGGCTGAGTGGGGCCATTTCTGCCCCTCCCTGGCAGTTTTGCCCAGAAGCAGAGAACAGACCTTTGACTCCTGCTAATAGCATTTGTGGAACTTGAGGGAGGTCTCACTCCCACACCTGTCTTCACTAAGGTGGAGAATAAGGATACACCTGGAAGTCCCAGGGTCCCACCCACCACCTGAGGCACTAGAGTGCCTCTCCAGAGGAACACAAGCTGCTTACAGGACCCAAAAACAACACTGCAGCTTGCTCCTCCCAGCAAGCACCACCTACTGACAGGGAGGTCATTCTGCACAGCCTTTAAGTGCATCTACTGACTCATCATACAGGGTGTGGTCGAATGTCACCCACAAACACCACCTACTGGCCCAGAGACTAAACAGGGTGTGTCATTATCCAAAAGAAAATCTAAAGGTAAGAAGCAACAGCTGATCCATATGGGAAGGAATCAGCAAAAGAACTCTGCAAGTATGAAGAATCAAACGAAAACACACCCCCAAAGGGGAACACTACTAGCTCTTTAGCAATGGACATCAACCAAAATTCAGAACACTAAAATGACAGAAGAATTTCGAACATGGATTGTAAAAAAACTCAATGATATGCCAGAGAAAATGGATAACCAACACTAAGAAAGCACACACAAAAAAATTCAGGACTTGGAAGAAAAATTCACAAAATAAATTGAAATATTAAAGAAAAATCACACAGAACTGGAAATGAAGAATTTATTCAAAGAATTACAAAATACAGTGGAAAGCCTCAAGAAAAGGGTAGATTAAACAGAAGAAAGAATCTCAGGGATCGAAGATAACATCTTTCAATTAAATAAGTTAGTCACAGAGATAGAGCAGGGAAATAAGAGAAAAGAGCAAAGCCTACAGGAAATGTGAGATTATGTGAAGAGGCCTAATGTGAGAATCATAGGCATCCGTGAGGATGAAGAAGAAAATGCACAATGGTTGGATAAGCTATTTGAGGATATAATAGAGGGAAATTTCCCAGGCCTTGCTAAAAATCTAGATATCCAGGTACAAGAAGCTCAAAGGACTCCTGGGATATTCATTGCAAACAGAAAACACCATGACACATAGTCATCAGACTGACCAAAACAACCACCAAAGAGGCCCTCCTACAAGCTGTAAGGTGAAAGAAGCAGGTAACCTACAAAAGAACACTCATCAGAATAACAGCAGACTTCTCAACTGAGACCTTACAAGCAAGAAGAGACTGGGGCTCCACTGTCACTCTTCTCAAACAGAATAATGCCCAGCCTAGAATCTTGTACCCTGCAAGACTAAGTTTCATATACGAAGGAGAGATAAAGACCTTCTCAGACAAGCAAAGACTGAGGGAATTCATCAAGACAAGACTTGCCCTCCAGGAAGTACTCAAAACAGTGTTATACGCGGATCAGCACAGTAAACACTCACCAACATAAAATCATCCAAAAGCTAAAGGTCAAAGGCTGGATACAACAATGGCTCAAGAGAGAAAACAAAGCAACAAAGTCCAACTCAACAGGATGAACAGAAATATGCTCCACTTATCAATTCTCTCAATAAATGTCAATGGCTTGAACTGCCCACTAAAGAGACATAGACTGGCTGAATGGATAAATATACACAAGACAAATATCTGCTGACTTCAGGAAACACATCCAACCCACAAGGATGCATTCAGACTCAAGGTGAAGAGATGGAAAACAATATTTCAAGAAAATGGAAACCAAAAGAAAGCTGGTGTGGTAGTTCTGATTTCAGATAATTTAGTCCTCAGATCAACAAATTTGTTACATGTGAATAGCCAAGCTCTCAACTAAATCTGTATCAAAAAACTCCGTATCTAAAACAAACAAACAAAAAAATGAAAATGGTAACGTGAGAGCCAGCACATATAACCTTCTGGTGTTCTTCAGAGGGTTTTCCCCACTGTGTATCCCTGGTGTTGCATGTCTTCCAATCTTACCATACAGCTGAATCACCAAATCAGATACAGTTTGTATCCTCTCACTTGGGAGGATGTGATGTTTCTATAGTATGTTTCAGGTTCCTATGACCAGAGCCTTCTGTTTGGTTGAAGATCTAAATAATGCCAACTTGAGACTTAAGAATGATTATGATGGATTTGAGGAACTTCAGTATCAATATAACATTGATTCCCATGAGTTGATGCTACTTACTTGAAAAACGTTTGGCAGGGAGTATATGTAGTACGATCCTTGTGGTTGGAAACCACTCCTCAACAAAGCAACACAACCAGATGAAAGAAATGTTTTGATGGACTTTTTGAGCAGGATTCAGTTTCATTTTCATCTATGACTACATGCCTAGAATCATATAAACAAAGACTTCACAATTTATCTAATGTTCCAAGATTGAAATTAGTTACTTTGGTTCTCCTTGTTGACTCCCAGAAGGTGAACTAAACCCAAGAAGCCCTGTGCCTTTGCATTGCTGAAGTGTAGTTTCAATGAGTCCAACAAAACAGTCCCAGAACACCAACAGAGCCACAGAGAATCAGAAAACACTGTGGGAATAATAAGTGAGAACCCTTAATAATGCCTCCCTAAAGTCCTTAGCCATGGAAAATTCATTTTCTGATCTTTATTGTCAGAAAGAATAATAGTTCACATATCTATACCTATATTTGGTGGAAAATATTTCCCCCCCTTCTCTCTAGATATAAAACAACTAAATTCTACTGCATGTACTTTTCTATAGCTATGGCATTTCTTAAAAATTTTTACCATAATGTAAATTAGGTAAATTTGACTTTCCAGTGACTGATTTACAGCATGCAAATACTTCACCATATCTAAGAATGAAATTATATTGACTAGCAACATACTGCTAGCTTTAAACTTGTTGAAAATTAAAGATTATAAAATACTCAAAGCCTCTGGTAAATAATTCTAGATATAAATAATTATTTTATGCATTGTTCCCTTCATGGCTCTGAAATATACACTATATCCCTCCACACAATCCACACCACCGTACAAACTCACTTGTGCACTCACATGAGTTAATATTTTACTCATCTTATTCATTTAATCTGAATGTCTTTTCCCTAAATTTTAAATCTCACTTAACTTTTAAGTCTGGATTCTAGTACTCACTCTTTCATGAACTCCTTCCTTACTCTCATTATACTTTTCTCAAAATGTTGCTTATAACTGTGTTTGAATTTATTTTCTTTGAGATAATATTTTTTATTAAATCACTTGCATACTTTCTCCCTCACTAATGCAAAGCCCCTTGAGAACAGAGATTGTCTCTCATTTATCTAACATTCCTAGCAACTAGTCCTTAAATATTTGGTGTCTGTATTAGAAAAAAGAGTCAAACATCCAGGCTTCCAAACTAATGAAGAAAAAAATCCAATTACTCTTTATTTTATAATTTGTTTAAGATGTTATGGAGAAAAATCCAAGGAGAATCAAAGAGAGAAAAATACTAGACTGAGATCTATGTAGTATTAAACTTAAATTTCGTATAGAATCTCTAGCTATGTGCGAATTTGCTACATCGTTGAGTAGCAAAAAATTTCCCAATGTGCACATGGTTTTGACTGATTTGACTAAGTTGACAGGTTACTTTAATTGAACAATTTGCATATCATTTTGAGTTAAATTCTTATTTAGTGTCTAGAAAGCCAATAACAAGGGGAATTAACTGAACTTTTCAACTTTTCACTGTTTATATAGACATTGTATAGACATAGCCAAAAGGAAATCTCTCCAAAAACACCTCAAAGAAATTTTTCTGCAACTGCATAAGATCATGAGAAAATAAAACCCCTGTGTTCTCAAATGACACTTTAAAGTTATAGAAATAGAGTGTGGGAAAATCAGCTCAACCATGGACTATCAAAACAACAGAAATATAAACCAGGTATCAATTTATAACATTTGCTGAAATAAATTGACTTTGATTCAAACTGTCAGCTAGGTTCTTTGACATTGAAAATAAAATACCAAACATGTACTAATGTAGAAAACTTTAGCAATGAAAAGCATGACCCTCCATTTTATAATATTATCTTAATATGAATTGAACTAATTGATAAAATTCAAATAGGCTTTTTTTTTTCATGTATCCAATCTTGAGTCAAAGCATTTTCAAATTTTTCACATACCTTTTCTGCTGGTGCACATATTTTATACTCTGTAGAAACCATTTTGCAGGCATTACTAATTGATTCTACTGAGCTCTACCAGCTTTCTCTCACCCAGTTCCCTTTGAAGAGAGTAATTGGTCTGACTGATCTGGATCCTGGGTGGGAGGAACACATCTCTTTTTTTGTTTGTTGTTCGCCCTAAAATGTTTCATTTGTATGTCTTGTTTAGTACCAAAATTAAAAAAAAAAACAAAAACAAAAACAAATAAACAAAAAACTTATATGACAAAGGAATCGGAGGAGGTTAAGGTGCAATAAATTAAAAACTAAAAAGGTGTCTTTAGGAGTGTGTGCAAGATATAGCAATGTGCTAGGATAGGGGTGTGGGCCCAATGAGTGGCATCAAAGAGGGTCCATCTCCTTGAGTGATGTCAGTCTATGACTGCCTAAGTTGTGTTGAGGCATTTTCAGCTGAACAATTCTGCCCGGGGTGGTGACCTGTAGTCCCTGAGGTTCTAAGTAGTCCTGTGGACTGGATTCCTGTATCCCCCATCTCCCCACCCATATATCATGGACCAGTTTGAAAGAATGAAGCAGAGACCTTACAAATGCCTAAAGACCAGAAATTCTGTCAAGGGGAAAAAGAAACGGAAAAGAGAAGAAAGAGAATACATCCCCAAATCCCTGCACATGCAAATGCTTTCTTATATTTTTTCCCACTTCTAAAAAAGATGAGTCAAATAAGAGCCCATTCAAAACCACATGAGTAAAAATGAAATTGTGTGTTTTTCACATTCTTCAGAACAGTCAGAGGGATGAAAATGAGGGCGAGTTCCCTATAGTCAAACATGCCCAGAAGTAGCAAACTTTGACTTAGCCATGAGCCAAATAAGTTGCTCTTGAATAATCAGGTCTTGGTTTAAATCCATAGAGATGTCCTTTTTATGTATGAGAGGTGGACTTTTGATTTCATCTCTGGGACAAAGTTTTAAGTTATTTTGTGACTCTGGCATAGAAAATGAAGGAAGCTCTTGTAATGGATGGCTCATGCAGGCTTAGGAGTGTGTGTTTAACTCCCTCATGTGCATCACGTTTTAAATCATTACCACTGAAGAGTCACAAGGTCTCATCTACAGTATTGAAGCTCAAGCTACCATAGTGTAAAAAAGGATTCTTAACTCAATTCACTAGGCAAGTATCACTTTAACACTTGAGTACTGAAATGCAAATGGTATACCAGAAATTAGAGAGTTCTGGTCCTCTTTCTCTTCCTTCTATCACATTAAATTAACAGACCTGGTAACAGACATACATTATATATCAAAACAATAATTTCTGAACTCAGAGGAAAAGAGCAAAAATTTAGCTCATACCTTTTTGCAGTGGAAAGAAAGAACCATAAGACCAGCTCTTATCGCAGCATATGATATAAAATCGGTCAGGGGTAGCAAAAACATAGATGCTCAATAAACACTGACACCATGACACTGATTCCAATTCATTCCTTTCCTTTTCCCTGGACTTATCGTATTGGACTGATAAACTCACGCAAATTTTTTCATAAGTCTTTCCTCAAGGTTCTTCATAGACAATTCTATCCCAGATGACCACCATTACGAATACCACATGGATTCCAAACATTTAAGCTTTCCACTGCCCCTGAACCCAAAGTGTTTTCAGTTTTCTACTTTTGCCAGAGATAAATCCTTCTAGGTGTGCCCTGAAGGGAACCAGAGAACTTTAGAATTTGTTTCAGCTCATTTTTGCTCTACAATAAGGTTCTGAAAAGGGAATACCACCATATGAGGTCAATTTAAGAATAAAAATTTTTAAAATATCAAGTCCCAGCACACACTTCCATAGTAAAAACCTGAGTGACCATACCAGGACTACATTCTTTTCTAATCTAAACAAGTTCCAATTATGAAATGTCCTAAACTGTAGTAAAGTAAGACTTTCCATAAGCTGTCATAGAAGGAGAATGGCTCCAGAAATTTATTATTCGGTAGAATTTTCTCTTCAATAATATTTGTCTATATTTGTCCATGTAAGCATATATGTTTGGCCAGTTATTAAGAAGAGTGGAGATTGTCTAATTTGGGGCAACAGTAAATGTAGCAGAAATATTAATAAAGGAATTTTAATTATGATGCAAAATATATTTTGCAAAATACACAGATAACTGCTAAGGTCATTGGCAGAACTAATAAATGCCAACCCAAAATTTGCATGGAAGCATCTTTAGAACGAATGTGTGATGTTCTAAATTTAATAGCCTGACCTCAGCAATGGAAATAATAATGCTTACAATGCTACAGGGATACAGTCAAGCCTAATCATAGAGGCAATCATTGTGCTTTTTTCAAGGATAAAATAACAGATCAACATTAATTTTGTTTTTTGTTTTTTAGTGGCAGGGTTTCACTTCTGATTAAAAAAAAATAGCCCCCAGCTCTCAGAAGAGAATCCCCTAATCAATGATTCATTGCTAAAATTGATTTTTTTAAAAAAGCATTGTAATAGTGGTATACATCCTTATATGACCTTATCTTTCCCCCTTCTTTGTTTCTCTGTGTTGGAAAGTAGGAGCATCCTGTTAAGTATTTCACTTAGTTCTAGAAGTAATATCTCTGTCCTTATGCACTACAGTAAGACATCTGTGATAGTATTACTATTCTTAACCATTGCCCAATCAAAAAATACCACCTTCTCTCTGGAAACATACATTCTATCTGCATAGATATAAGATCAAACAAAACAATAGCCAAGAAAAATATCAATATAATAATGATCCAAACTAAATTTCTATGGCAGAATTGCTCTTCTAACTTTAAAGGTACAATTATTCTTTTTGGTTAAAATTATGCAGCCCTTAAATAACTCTGAGTAAATGAATTAGGTGCCATTAAGCGCTTTCTTGAAAGTTTTCATTAGCTGTAAAATAAAATAGCTTTAAGCTTTAGAATGTTCTACTCAGTTGGAGACTCTCATGTCTTTGTGATATTCTGGTGACAATTTCTATTCTAAGTGTCAAAAACAACTCTGCTATCTGGAACAAGTCGTGCAGTATTCTCTCCTTTTAATATTCTAATCGTGAGGTGTGAAGTGAAATGGTTGCACAGTGTAATGGTGGTAAAGAAGCGGTGTGTCAATGAGACGGGGAAGGTGACAGACTCGGAATAGGTCCCTGAGGTGCTCTCCAAGTGCACTGGATAAAGATTCCCTTGGGAAAATTTTCTCATTAGTTCTCAGACACAGTTCAGTAATTCAATAGCACCAGGTTACCATTAGTCACAAGACCAAAATATGTTACTTTCCATGCTTTAGTTCCTTTATTTGTATATGTCATTTTCAGACTGAAAATTATGGGCCCTACTTTCATGCAAAGCCAGTCAGTAAGTTGTTTACATATTGAAGTATGATACATGACAAGCAGATTCTGTAGGCTCTTTTTCCATTGTTTATGTATGAAGCAAATTCAAAGGGAAATAGATATTTTAAATGATTCTAATGAGATTTTCCTAAACAACTGTCAATTATTTTATACCAGAATTATTAACCAGACACACATACACGGGCACATGGATACACAATTTCATAAAAAATCTAGGAAGCATATAGACAGAGTTGTTAAAGAGAAGATTACATTTTCGAAAAGCTCTCACCCTTATGGATGCTATTTAGAGAGTAAACTTTCGTCACTGTTTAAAGGGAGTCTCTTTTTAAAAGCAATCACCCTTTAGTAACTATATTCTCTGCTTCCGAAATTAAAAAATTCTTCTTTCTAAAATCAAAAAATATTGAATCATGCACTACCTATGTGTGTATATGTAATATTTACATTTTGTACTACAACAGAGGAAAAAAAGCTTAAAGACCCTGGATGTTACTTAACTTTCAATGTAATTACTCATCAAAGAAGTTATAATTCTACATGCTTATTTTTCACTGTCATAAAAGATATGTACCCTTTTCTATGCTATGAAAGTTAACTGCACTCCCACTCCACAATTGAAGGCCTAATGGGTTGGGAGGTTGTCTATCTCATTACTCACTAGGTCAGGAGGAAAGGAGTATCCACTTTCACTGGTCATTCAAATTCTCCTGGTTACATTAGGTAAGCAATAATAAAATCTGTGAAAATGAAAATTTGATACCATAGTAACAGATTGTGGTAGATATTTGTGTTTCAAAGACAAATCACAGTATTTTACTTTGCAGATTTTGCAATCATAATCATTCTCTTATGTTTAAGAGGTAACTAGCATGTAGCATTGCAAACAAAGTACTCAATTTGCTTTGTAATATATTCTAGTGGAAATATAATTTAAATGCATCCATCAAAATCAGCATGATAGAATGAAAGAGGAAGTTAATCTTTAGTAACGCAAACTACATGTTTCTTACAAAAATGCAAAGTGATAAGTAAACTGCAAAGGAAGTTATCTATTAGAAATCACGATCAGACACAGGAAAGAATAGACTTTAACAAATGTGCTGGTTAAAAACACTTCCTAATAGAAACACATTCTATCAAAATAGTAATGATCAGGATTCCAAACAAATCATCAAATGCTTCTGTTTATGTGCTACCCATAGAGTTATTGTTGAACTATGAATTGTAAATATTTATCAGTGATTCATATTAAAGAAGTTGTCAGCTGTAGCTACAGTTCTTCACCTTCTGTCATCCCAACTACCAAGGGGGCTGATTCAATCACTTTCTTGTCAGGCTACCTTTCTTCTCCAGAATACTCAATTCCCAAAACTCAACAAAATATAAATGAATGGAAAGTGTTAATGACGCATGATTGCCAAGAGGTATTGAGTTGTTTAAGGTCCTTTGCTGACTAAATTTTAAATTAGCAAAATCATGAAATTTATTTCCCAAGGCAATAATCTTTATATTCTTTATAGATGTCCACTGAAAGGAAATATTCACTATTGCCTTCTGGTCTGTCTGCTTTCCTGTGGTAGGAGCCATATCAGCTTTTAAAGTTCCAAGTATATGTAGTTTATTCCACTTTACTTACATGATCTGTGCTCACTAAAGCTAGGCTAATGAAAAAAACTACATTGTAATTAAAGGGAAAATGGCATGAAATGATAAGATTTGGAAACTGTTCTGTATTAGTAAGAAGTATAAAGATATATTTTAAATCTTTAGGATCAGGTCGATGTTATCTTTGACAATTAAGTCAAAATCTCTATGTTTAGCAAATACAGAGTATTTTCGAAATCTTACCATTTCATGCCATTTCCCCTTTAAATTGCCTTTAAAATGTTACTCTGATGACAAAAACCGTCATTTCTAATGGATTAGATACAATCTAAACTTGCTTTTTCTTCTTTCTTTTCTTTCTTTCTTTGTTTTTGTTTTTTTTTTTTTTTTACCATTTTTGACTTGGGTTGATTGTATCATGTTTCTGCTGACATTGTGTTTTGTGGTATGTTTTCGTATTTGAGAAGAATCTTTTCTAATCAAGGGAAGTGGATGGTTCCTGAAATGGCAGCTTATGGGTACAAATTTTCAGAAACAAAAAAATGTGCCTACTGTGTGTATTAACTAAATCATTATTTTAGAAAAATAAAGTTTTAAGAAAATTTTTCTGTTGTGAAGAATTGCTGATATCTGTGTATAATTTTGTGTGTGCAAAGAGTCAAAGTCAATAATGAAAACTTAGTAGAATAGTTAAGGAGCATTTTTTTGATCAAATAATCAGATCTCACTTCGAAGGGTGCTCTATAAGTAAGAAATCAGTGGTTTTCCCAGATTCTGGTATAAGTAAGCCAATGGTAATGTGTTAAACTTTCCATACATTTCTGTCTCATTTTTTATTCATATATGAAATAGCTCTTGAGAATTTTTTAGCAATTTTCTGGAATGCCCTTTATTATCACTGTAGCTCACATACCCTTTCATTTGTACTCACAAGCAGGTACACACACACACACACACACACACACACACACACACACACATGCATCAGGAATAGATGTGCTTTATGTAAGAGTCCTATCACTTTTTCTGAAACACTGAAGGCATGACTTTCAAGTAGTTTTAAATTTCAAATCAGCTTAGTCCACATTTAATCTAGACATGTTGGTTTAACACCAAGCCACACCAGACCTTTTAAAGTTCAGTGGCTGTGATATAAAATTCTTCACTGTGTTGCACTAATAAATTGAGAAGTGCAATATAAGTCTCCACTATCTCTGGAACCATTGTGAAATGAAATAAAGACTTTGCTAGAGGTCCTCACACTGGTGCACACTCATTCACAGTAATATTCAAAGTGTGTATTCACAAAAATTAATAAAAACTCACATAGACGGTATGTAGTTAGTGGAAGTAAGTGGTGGGGGGAAATCCAAATTCCACCAATGTTTTTCCCTATCGGTCACTTTACATGCCGCTAGATTAAATGAGGCTGAATTCCTTTTCTCTGAGGACCCCCTTTGTAACTGAGTTATTTAGTTATTTTTTTATTTTTTTAAACGAAGCAGCCAAAAGAGAGAGGCACTTGACACCTCCAGCAAGTATCTCAGTTCTTTTCATATTGTCAATAGCTCCACTGATAGCACTGTTCTTTTGACAGCTAAAAGCAGATGTGTGGGTTAAGTATGGGAGCAATTCAAATGTCCATAGTAAACTGCAGGGGGGCAGAGAGAGCTCAGAGAGCAGCAGCTTTAAAGTAATTGACTAATACAGTAAGGATATTAAAGTCATTTAGTGCCAAAAGGGAACACACTGATCCCTGACCCTCAGCCACTTTGGAGTAATCTAGTATTCAATCCAGCGTGTAATGACTGCCAGGCCTGTCAATCCTCCAGGCTCTCCAGTCAAATGCCTGTGGCTACTATTGGCTTATGGTAAAAGGACAGAAATGCAAGGAAATGCCTCTCAATCAGCCTATGATGTGATAATGTTATTGCTCCAATGTATTCTATATTGTCCCTGCATAGTTTAATCTGTTGAGACCCATGTCAAAAATTGCCCTTGCTCCCCAGAGGTCTTTACTCAACCTTTTAGTAATACAAGTGGATTTGAAAGGAAAGGGGGTAACTTACTTGATGAATTGTTTCCAGCTAATATATAAAAAAAATAAGAGGTCAACTGTGGCTTAAAGGCTATCCGTGGAAGGTATAAATTAGAAGTGTGCTAGTCATCTGATTTGTATGCCCTTGTTCTTCTTTTATTCCAATGGGCAAGATATTTTACAATAAAAAACATTGACACAGAAATTTATTTACACGGTGGCTGATTCACATTCAGTGCGTGTGCCAAAAGAAGTTTTAACAGGAGAAGATGTCAGAAAAGAAAAGATTTACTTGTTTCTGCCACTTTGAGTCTGTAAGACTTGGCCAACTTCTGGGAAGCTTGCATTTTAAACTCGGTGTTTTGCATTTGGAAATTATAATGATTGCTACAGGCTGAGAATGGAAAAAAAAAAAAAAACAAGAGTGTAGAAAATTGCCATTCTTTGTTATTTTGATTTTGCTAATTAAGGCAGTAGAAACTGACCCATATAAACTCTAAAGTAGAGAAGTCAAAATGAGATCATGGTTATTCAAATTTCATTTTATTATCTTATGAAGAAGTTTTTATTTTTTCATCATTTTTTTCACTTGCTTTTCCAAATCTACTATATACAATCTTTGGAAAGAGAAAGCTCCAGTGATGTTAACACATCATGATTTTTAAAGAACATGAAGGTTACATAAGAGGGCATTTTGACTATTTCTGTTCTATGGGAGTCTGCCCAGCTCTCCACCAGGAATGTCCTATACAAAATGAGAAAAAGAGCGACCATCTATTTGCTTGTGAGTCTAAAATAACTTTGGTGTCAAACACAAATGACTTTCAGCCTCCTTCAACCTGTCCTCTTGCCATTTAGCATTCTAAAATAATTAACTAATGTATGGTTGCATTCTAAAAAGCATTTTTCATGTTACCTACTTTTTCTGCTTGAGATATTTTGAACCGTGTGTACAATTTTTGGTAGAGGATAAGAGAGAGAGAAAAATCTTATTTTGTGTTCTGCGAATTCTCAGACCTCAGGGGTAGAATAAGTGCAGGAGGAATCTCATCAGGGTATCGCGGGCAATTTTTCATTAGTACCCAGGACAAGCTGTTTCACCACAGGCTATTGTTTTCATGGAAAGTTCAAATACAGCAGGATGGGATACGGTGTGCTATTAACACGTATGGACACAATTATTACCTATTTTAGGTATATATATGACCTTTGTCACCTAAAACATTGATACTCTTCATTATGATGTACCTTTCTAGAATAAGAGAATGGTTAGGCAGCTTTAGAGTTCTTTCTCTAGTTGTCTAATTATCTGTGTAAAGTTTTCAAACCTTTTCTAAGAGGTGAAATAGAAGGGAAAACTAAATAGGTCAAAAAAATCACAGGGATTCAAAGGACCCTAAGATTAATTTGTCTACTCTCTCTCTGTGTCCTCACATCAAAAAGTTAAGCCATGTTAAGTGAGGGTATTTTGTACAAAATTCCAAAATTCAGCATCATGTGTATCTGCAAAAAGCAATATGACTCTAAAGTATTAACTTGATTCTATAAGCAAGACAAGCAAATCAGTCTTTACATGTTGATTTTGAGCTTCTTGAGTGAGTTGAAAGCTTATTTCTTCCTACCTTCTCTTAGAAAATTCAGCGAGTCACTTTTCACTCTTTGTGTAATAACCTCATATTCTAAACCACAGTTGTTAAGTATATGTTTAGTCTTCTCTAGAACAAATGTGTAAAGCATCGTTCTGTTTGGGGTTAATCGAGTAGGTTCTCCTTTAACTTCAACAGAATTAAGGGAATATGTTTTGTCTTCATTTCTCATAGTCAATATGTGGTTGAAAAAAATTCATTCCTTCAGCAAATATGGAATTTCAGTTCTGCACATGGCATTATGCCAAGCTCTGTAAGGGGTATAAAGAAGAGTAAGATGTGATCCCTAATTTCAAAAAGCTTACAGACCAATATCGGAGGTGAGATGCTAAATAAATAACTATAGCACACATTTGAAAGGGGAGAAGGCAACTAGAGTTTAGTAAGTACTTACAGCCAACTGGTTGGTCTACATAACTCCACTTAACAGAAACAGGTACATTGTGAGATAATCATTTTCATTTGCTAAACTTTCCTTATTGAGGCTGAGAAAAGTCACCTTGTTACAAAGCCAGTATTGTATTTGAAACAAGGAATTTCTGGCTCAGAGGTCCATGTTATCCTAGACTGTGTCTTTTCTGTGACAGGAGCAGTGATGTCAGAATTTCTCTGTGTGAGGAAAGCTCTTCAAAATTGCAATCCCATTTTTTATTTTAAGGAAAAATAAGACTCAAAGGGTCAATCACGGGGTGTAGTGTAAGCAAAGCAATCTTTATGTGGTCTCATCTCCAATTGAATTAACCTTTAAGGCCATGGGATCAGGAACTATGTCTTATCTCTATTGTAATCAGACTATAGTAGGAGTTTCATAAATTGGTTAAATGGGCATACAAAACATTTGTACTTCCCTCAGGCTTGGAATTTTCTTCAGGAATTAACACCCAGAACAACTCCCAGAGAATGGAGATAAATCCCACCAAGGTAAAAAATTGTGAAAAAACATTGAGCTTATTAGCCATTGAAATGTTTAGTCTATTTATATTTATCTGAATTTCTTCCTTATTTTAATTACAATATGATAATAAGGAGGCAGAAAACTTATGCATATGATAAATAAATGTTATTTTCTGTGCTTTTTATAAATTCATATGTAATGGCATAATTGAACCAATCAGTTAAAATCAATAGATGATTAGCCTAGTATCTAGATTTACATTCCCATTCACAGGCTATTGGCTTAGAAGCTGCTATTATTTAAGGGGAATCATAACCCTTGCAATCTACAGAGGTTTTGGGGAGCTATTTTAGTATTAAAAATTATGAATGGTATCTCTTGATTCTTTTTCTTTTCTTATCCTGCCCTTATCTTTGTTAAACTTTTTATTGTAAAGTACATATTCAGATTGCTTGTATAAAACATAAATATATAGCTGAAAGAATTATCACAACTGAACATTCAAAATAAGTACCAGCCAGCTAAAGAAATACTAAATAGCAGCAATTCAAAAAGCATCCTTTGGACTGTTGCCAATTACTATTCCCACCTTTTTCCTTCCTCTCCTTTAAAGGTAATCACTAGTGTTTTATGTACATAATCACTTTTGTATCTTACATCTTTCATTCTTCATTGTTGTTTATATCAATAGTTCAGTCATTTTTATTGTACAATATTCATTTCATGAATACCACAGGATTAATTTATCCATTCTACTGCAGATGAACATTTGAGTTGTTTCCAGTTTGGGGATATTACAAATAATGCTGCTCTGAACATGGTGCGCATGTGTATGTTTTTCTGCTGTGTGTATAACTAAGAGTTGAGTTGTTGGGTCATAAATTATGCATATGTTCAAATTAAGAAAATGATGCCAGTTTTTGAAACTGGTTGTACCAATTTATTCTTCTACCAACAGTGTGTGAGAATTCCTGTTGTTTTACATCTTATCAGCAGTTGGTATTAATAAATGTCTTATTAATTTTTGCCATTCATTAGGCTATATAATGGTATCATTGTTATTTAAATTTTCATTGCCCTGATTATTAATGAAGGTAAGCACATTTTCATATTTATTGGGTAATTTCAGTAGATTTTGCCAGTTGCACTGATATGATCAACAATATAGAACACACATTGCCTCATACTCTTGAGAGTACAGAGAACCAGCAAACTTTAAGTGAAAAAGAAATCACATTATTGCTAGGATGCATTTCAATCATTATAACTGATCATAGATTATGTTTGTTTTTATCACTTTTTGTGATACATATTCATGTCTGTTGATCTTTTCTTTCTAATAGGTTGAGCACTGGTTTTATTGATTTTTAAAAAATTGTTAGATATTTACTAAGTAAGACTTTTGTCTGTGGCAACTATTTTCTCTAGTTTGCCCTTTGATTTGGTTTATACTTTTTCTAGCCATACAATTTTTTTCATTTTTATGTTGGCAAATTCATTAATCTCTTTTCTTCGTGGTTTTAGGGTTTGTGTGTAATTTTGATGGCCTTCTCTATTCAAATCACCACAAATTATTTTTTTAAAAATTAGCCAATATTCTCTTCTGGATCTTTTATGGTCTCAGTGTTTACAATTAAATCTTTGATCTACTGTGGATTTATTTTGGAGTAAAAAATGATGCAATTATTTGCTATTCCATTTTTCTCCAAGTGACTAGCTAGTTGTACAAATACCATTACTCACTTAATATATCTTTTCTCTAGTGATTTGAATTATCACTTTTGTTATTTCCCACATTTCCATATATGCTTGAATTTATTTCTGAACTCTCCATTAAGTTAAATTTTTATGTCTATTCCAATACCAATTATAAAGTATTATAATTAAATTTGTTTTTGTTTATGTTCTAGTAGTTTTTTTTTCCTTTCAGAATATTCCCAGGTTTTTTGTTTGCTTTTACATTAACTTTTCTGGATGAACTTCAGTGTCATTTTGTTGACTTCTCACCAAAATTCATGTGTATTAGATTTATATTAAACATTAATTTGGGGAAAACTTGAATCTGCAATATTGAGCATTCCCATTCAAGAGTAGGATGTCTTTTTGTTTATTCAAATTTTCTTTTCATCTTTCTTTCTATTTATATTTTTCCCCAGAAGTTAACCTATATATGTAGGCACACGTATATCACGTGCATATGATGTATGCACAGCCAGTGATTGTTATGCAGGTGGAGGGAGGCATTCACAGTCAAAATTAGATGTTTTCAAGTATATCTATGATCACATTTAAGATACAATTCCAACAGTAACATAAGGAAAATTAAATACTTCAAATAAGAATTAAAAATAGTATTTTCTTCTATGCCATACTAATTTGTAATAAATTGACTGTAGAACTTGGGAGTTTATTTCCTCCAAGAAAAACCCTCTTGCTATGATCAAGTTGCTATATTTTGTTGCAGTATCCAACATCCAAAAACCTAACACCCAACCAATATGTACGGTATCCTCTTTTCCACAAGAAAGAAGCATGGTCTGGTTGGACAGCAATAGAGTTGGGGGAAGGTGTACACAATCAAATCAACCAACCAAACAATGAAAAATATGCACTGAGTGCTTAGCATGTATTTACTTAGAATAGACTTGTGAAACAGCGAATGACTGAAGTGAGTATTAACTGACTATAAAAAGAGATGAGAGACATGAAAATTGCTATAGGCTGGAAAGGAAAAAGATGATTTCAAAAATTAAGTAGGATTTATAGAGAGCCTTTCAAATTTCTTATGAAGAACAAGAACAAACTAAATAAATATTAAGGAGTAGTGGTCAAAACATCTGAGAGGTGGACTATGGAAGCTATTGAAAACCCTCTGTCTTTCCTGTTTATCTACAACAACTCTAGTTCTACAACTTCCAACATATAATAGGCTTACATTTTCAATGTTGTTTATCTCTTATTTGGATTAAAAATACACCTTATTGCTGTGATGCTTACAAACTACAAGAGCATATTTACTGCTTCAATTCTACTCTTTCTACTGATTTTATTCTCCTTTTACCTAGAAATAAAAGAGCTCACATGACAGTTACCCAAAGTTTGTTTTTTTTGCTTAATTTAGTGAGCTAGTACTAAAATCCTAACCTTCTGCTTCACAATTCAAACTAAATAATTTTATCTTACATAATAAAAACATGATGTCTTTTGTAATATTCTTTCAACTACGTTTAATCTAATAGAACCATTTTGTAAACATATTATAGAATGACTGCAGTCTTCTCCAAGATGGATTTCAAACACAAATATATATATACATATGTGTATTGCTGTACAATGCGTAAATATACATACACAAATGCACACACATGCACACTTCTTTATTACCTCAGAATAAAAATGCAAATGAATTTATTAGCCTAAGAGTGGCACCAAATGGAAATTTATGCACATACATTTAAAAAATAGAACCCTTGAAAATAAAGCAGTTGCAGCCTATTAATTTTTCTCTTTGACAGTTTTTTAAATTCCCCTAAAAAAATGAAACAGCATGAATACTGTCAATATATCACAACAGCCACATTAGGTTTTGTGATATACATCATAATATAAAGAGCACTATTAGAGCACAACCTGGGAACCATTAAATCATTCTAAATCACTGTTACATTCCATTAGTGTCAATGGTGAAACCACATAATAGGCTTTATTACAAACTTCACCTTGGTAGGCCATTGTCTCTAATAACCACTTCTCTATGATGCGGTATCATACCCAGAAATCCAGGGAGATAATAAAGGCTCCCTTATTTCTTTTTTATTGGATGGGTAAAGTTAAATTTAGCTGTAAGTAAAAAAAAAAAAAAATCCTGAAGCTTTGTTCACTAACTGCGAGTTGCTGCTATTTGGACAAAAAAAATTAAGCAGACTTGGGAAGAACAGTTTGAAATAAATTTAAAACCTGGCAATGCTGAGGCCAGGCTAGGCTGGGCAGTGCCAGCAATTACTATGTCATTTTTGAAACGCGGTTTAGTACATTTGCGCGCCTCTGTACACTTTTGTTCAGGAGCAGAGTATTGATTATAGAAGCACTGTTAAGTTTCAAACCTGCCCTTTCCCTCATTCTCCCCCGGTTTGAGCTATACCCTTTTAAAAAGTCATTTGGGCACTTTGTCGAGGTGAGGTTGGTAAGGACTTCAGCTCTGATTGAGATCAATTTTCAGATGTTTCAGGGAGAATTGTTGTACAGTGTTCTGCGCCCCTCTTCTTTACAAATAGAACCTTTATCCCCCTCCCCCTACTATGGTTTCAGTCACAAGCCCTTCATTCTTCTCAGATACACCCACATAGAAAATGCTCCTCGCAAAGATTTCGAGTATGTAGTAGACTCCTTTGTCATTGGCTAAGGAAATTTTAGGATAGAATAAAATCAGTCAAACTCACATGCAGTGGCAGAGGTGAATAATAATCTCAGAAATGATTGAAATAACTTATTATTTAATAGACTATCGGTTTGAAGTCAGAAGTTTATATTCTCTCTACATTATTCCTGAGTAATTGAAAAGTATTTTAAAATTGTTGATTATAAATAAGTGCATTCATTTCTGTAAAACAACAATCCACCCTTCTCAGGTAAGCTTTGAAACAAGGTCAATTCAGGGCAATGAAATAGGTTGTTAGCCAAATGACTCTACTTTGCTTTTGCTCCATTCTTTAAAATCAGACTTAGAATACTATTACTGTGTGTATCCCTATGAGAAACGATGTCTTAATTTAGGAAGAGAAAGGGATAAGACAAGGAGAAAAAAATAACATATGTTATGGGAAATGGAAATAAGTCACCAGAAGTCAAATACTTAAGAAGGATAAGCAAACAAATTTAGTAGTTGGTGGGTATATTTTATAAGAATTATTTGATAAAAGAAACACAAATATAATAAACTTGGAAATTATAAAGTATATGAAAAATAAAAATATAGAAATCTGGTTTTGAATCCAGAAAAATTATTTAGAGTGACCTTATGCTGTGAAACTTCTAAGATTTTTCCATTACATAGTGAGGCTTGCGTACTCAAATCACATTTACCAGATTGGCATGAAAATGTGCCTATCCCTGCTTCCAATTTTTCTTCCCTTCCTTTTCCTTCTCTCCCTTTTCCTTTCCCACTTTTCTCTCTCTCTCTGTCTTTCTCTCTCTCTCGCCTTCTCTCCCCCTCTTGTCTTCCCTCTTCTCCTTTCCCCTTCCTCTCTCCCGTTATCCCATCTTCTCTCCCTTTCTCTCTCCCGTCCTCTCTCCGTTCCTTTCGTACTCTCTTCCTCCTTCTTTCCTTCCTTTTCTTCATTAATAGACTTTTGCAATGCTGGTTTATGCATAATATGTTTGCAAAGAACAATTCAGGAAAGTGTTAACATAGCACTCCATGGAAGGAAAATTGAAAATAGAAACCTGAGGTATTCGGCTTTTTAATGGGGATCAGAACAGAAAAAAAGCATAAGCTTGATTTGCTGTCTCTGTCACCCAAAGAAAGTCTTTTAGCGAAAGCCTCACCTCTGACCTTGTTTTCTACTTTCAGAGTATACTGTATTTCTCTTTTTTTGTTATATGTCTGGTTTGCAATGCCATTGATGTTCATAGAGAAGTGAGAGAATTGCTGTTTGAAAAGTCAGTGCTCTACTTTATGAAGGCCGGCTTTATTTTCTTTTTCTGTAATATTTTCTCTTGGAAAAAATCATGATAGAGACCAAGTCTTAAATACATTGGAAAACTTACCAAACTAAAAATTACACCATTTAGAAATAATACATGTTCACCTGCTTTGATTTTGCTCTTCTATGATATAAAACTGATAACTTCAGATGTTGTCATCTCAGTGTTGAATCTCAAAGTGTCATGAATAAACTGGCATTAGAATTTTTAAAAATATTGTTGATTTTTTAGGGGCTTTTATTTTTTAAGCACTGATTTTGGGCTTCAAATGGTGAACACACTAGGTATGGCTTCTTTCACACAGTTACTGGAGTAGTGGTGTCTTCCAGGTCAAGGTTAAAAAAAACAAGTCAAGCCATACAGTACTGCTCCTTAATTTTGTTTACTTTTTTGATACCAGAGAGAAGATTTTGCTGAAGGTTGGATGCACAGAGGGACAGGCTTGGTAGGGTTAAAAATCTATAGGGACTGCTTCACCAGGTCAACATTCCTGATGGATGGAAATGATGAAGCTCGAAGATGTGGGGAAAACTTTGACTTGGGGCGGGGCAAGGGGATCTTATGTAACCTAATCATCTGTACCCCCATAATATGCTGAAATAAAAAAATGGCATTATGATTAATCTGACAGGAGCAAATAACCCACTCACTTCTGAATATACTAATCTATTTTCCTTATTCTGTACATGCATTCTGATTTGAAGAAAGAATGCCTAAGGAATTTGGATTAATATGTGATTCTAAATCCTGCACGGAAAAACAAGAAAAGCAATGCCATTAAACACTCTTTCCTTGACCTGGCTTAAATTTGTTTTTGTTAATACATATAAATTAAGATTGTATAGCACTACAAATCCTGAAACATCTTGCAAGTGGCATGAAGATTTTTAAAAGCATACTTTTCAGATAGGGAATTGGCTAGTCAAATATATTTTTTATAGTGACTGATTTGGGGAATAAAACTTTGATATTAATGTGTTTTTATAGATGGTATGCGAACCACTTGTTTTATGAAAATAATTCCCTTAACTTTTTCATTTGCCCAAATGAAATGTATGGTCATTTTCTTTAAACTATCAGTTCGACATTTAAACATGAATTTTCTTCAATGGAATGATTAGTTCACATGATTTCCCTTATTCACCTTTATACTTTGATGTATAGGGTATTTACAAGTCTGTAACTTTTTTGAAATTATAACTACAGGCTGAAAGATTCCTTCTTAGCAGAAGACAGCTAGTAGTATTTCATTCAGTTCATTTATGGCAGTATGTTAGAAAGCTGCCTGCTAAACCACAAATCTCATCCCATTAACTCACGGAGTCCTATAACCTTGAGCTATTCAGATTTCAGATGGCCAAGTGAAATGCCCTTACCTTGCATTTACTAGTAAATACTAAAACTTTCTTTTAAAGTCAGAATTATTTGAGTGCTACTATTATTGTAAACATGTGGTCAACAAAAACATATATTTTAAAATATACGAGATAAGAAAATAATTCAGATATGTCATGTTTGACTAAATACTATATCTTTTTTCTTCTCCTCTTCTCTCCCCTATCTCTTCCCAATGATCATCCCATGAGAGCTTCCATTCTTCTTTAATAAGTTAGTTAATTGAATGTGGGATTTTAAATGGAGAGGTTCAGTTGAAAAAGGAAACAACATAAAGCAAACATTTATTGAAGGCTTGCTATGGAGTAGGCACTCTGTTTTCAACCAATATCTTATTTAACAACTCTGTGAGTTATATAATGCAAGCCATTTCCCCATTTTTCAGTGATTAAATTAAGAACAAAAGCCTCTTTCTCAAAGTGAGATAACTAGATCTTGAATTTGGATATTATAACTCAATTAAGTTTAATACAATGGCTCTTGTCTCAGGAGAATAATTCATTCATTCATTCACTTTTATTAAGGGTCTGCAATGCCCAGTACTTTGCCAGTCACAGAAGATAAGGCCATGAATAAAACTTAGTGTGAATCCTCAAGATTATCCTAATCTACTGGGGAGAGAGAGAGAGAGACACTCAAATACAAAAATTCAATTTAGTGTGGGAGAAGCTACAGTAGAGGCACATATATGGCACTGTGCTACCAATAGGTTAGGAGGCTTATGTACGTTGTTGGGAGAAGAGAGTAAAATCATTCTCAGAGGAGTGAAGACTGATGCTGAACCCTAAATGGGAAGCTGGTTTGGTGGAACTGTGTACCAGACATATAACAGAAAGCCAAAAGGAACAGGAAGTATAACAAATTTTAGTCTGATTTTGTCTTTCTCCTGTACCAAGTATGTAAAAGTGTTCAGTGTTCAGATGCAAACCTGGACAGGAGGACTAGGGTTGGTTTATCAGTAGCCTCATAAATTATAGTATAGCTTTGGATGCACCAACCAAAACTGGTTTACTATTAATTCTAGATAACAGTAGCTCTGAGAGCTAATAAAGAATTCCTTACTAATTGTACTCACTTATTGTGTGTGAATTTAATCTAATTTATAGATTTCTTGTTAGATGTTATATCTATCTATAAATGAAAAACAATCATTGGAAACATTTAACATTATCATATAAATATTACAATTTTAATAATGAGATATATTTAATTAGATATTCTGCATTTCTAACTTCATGGTTCCAAATTTAGTACCCCAATTTTAAAAAGAGTAAAATATGGAACTATAATAATATTAACAATATATACCTACTGAATTTGGTTCTGCAAGATTGAAATATACTTTTTCTTAGGCTTTGATAAAGATTGCTTTCTGTAACCCATTATGACCTTTAGCCATCCAAGTCAGAGGGAGGCAGCACTTTGTACCGGACAAAGCACAAGTGTGCAATTACTTAGGCATTCTAATTCACTGTTTCCCAACCATAAAATGAGAATAATGCTACCTACGTAAGTTATTATTGTGAAGATTGAATGTCATAATATATATAACATTTCTAAGTTGATAACTGGCACTTCTCCCTTCTTAAAATGCCCATTTTAAAACAAAGATAATCTATTTAGGAGATAATCTATAAGGTTTATACGAATGTTTTTACTTATTTGTAATTACTTCTAAATTATACAGAACAGCACCAGCTTCTAGCCAACATTTACATAAATTTTTCTAGAGTTGCAGCATAATCTAGTATAAAGAAGTCTGAAAAGATTAGTCCACATAGTAATTATAATGAAAATAGCAGTAGAAATCACAAAAGTAATATTTATTTGACAGTGCTGAGTTCTTCACACATATTGTCTGTGTTACTCTTCATACATCCCTTTGAGGGACATTCTTTCATCATGCCCATTTGAAAGCAGAGCTCACTGTGAGTCATGAGGTTTAAGTGACATGTCCTGAAATCACTGAGATGGTAGGTAAAAAGACAGAACCTCGCTTTGAACACATGACAGTTAAACTCCACAGCACAAGTTCTTAATATAGAAATTCAAAACTTTAATCATGAGCTCTACAGTTCTCCAGTTTGATTTAACAGTAAAAAATGGACCATGTGTTTTCAAAAATAGTAACTGATTTATCCATAGAATTTCTCTTGGTGGATGCAAATCACTAAAATAATAGATATCACTATAAAGGAATTAACTTGCATGCAAGAAGAAAATAATTAATGCTTATTTAATTAGATCAGAAGCAAGAAGTACCCCCAAATTATTATCTCTGAAAGCAGATTTTTACATTGCACAGCTATATCGTTTTGTGCAAATTTGAAATTTTAAACTTTCTTTAAAATTGACATTTTCCTGAAAAACATTATGAACTTGTAAAATTTTAATTTCACCTGTTACTTTGAATACTTTTTGCAAATGTAAAAGTTTCTCGGTCTATAAAAATGGATATTTGAATAGATTCTTCTTTAACATAATTTAAATAAAATTTTTAACATCTGTCACTCTAATTAAATTTTTTTCAATTTATCAAGCTGGAGTTAAATAGATTAAACTTAAAGAATACCTATTTGTGGACATTTTAGAAATTCTTCCATTCTTGAGAAAACTTATAAATTAAGTATTTCTAACAGAAATGTTGATTCTATACAACATTTGAAATTTTTAATCAAATTCATTTTAATAATGAATGTAATGTTAACTTTAAAAGCTAACAAAATTATACTCTTAATAGCTTATATGATATGCATTTTTCTTTATTTCACAATTCCATTTCAAAAGGACTTATTTATTTTTGTTATTTAATTAAAAAGAACATCGCAAAAAATATATGGTCAATTGGAAAATATTTTGTTTAGGAAAAGCTAATGTAATGTTTTCTTAAAATACATTGTGCAGAACTTGATCTTATCAAACAAAATGTTATATGGTGAAGAAATTGTTTTATGTTTATTTTATAAAAGTATTTGAAAAAGTTCCCATTAAGCACTGGTACTTCCATAATTCATTTAAATATTTATCCAAACATTACTATACACTTGATATGGAATCACTGCCTTTGAAGAATAATCAGAAATTAAATCAAGGCTCTCAAAATATAAATCAGCTAAAAATAAAATTTAGTTCACCAAATGATTCATACAAATTTTTAAAATGAAATAAATTAAAGTTAAAATTTGGAATGTGAAATATAAGTTCACTCAATAAATGTTTATGAAAAAGAAAATTAGCAAATGAATACTATAGGCCAAGTCTGGTCCAGGCACTGAGAATACCACTGGGAACAAGAAAGACATGGAGCTTCCAGTTTACTATGAGGCAATAGACAATAAAAAAGTAAATAATTAATGAATAATGTTAAATATTGACAAGAATTCCAAAGTAAATACAACTATTATAGAATATGATACCACGATGATAGTAAAATGATTACTTTGTTTGGTCAAGGAAGGCTTCTGTGAATAAGTGACATTTAAGTTTCAATCAGAAAGTCAAGAAGGATTTCACCCATGAAAACATTTGCAGAAGGAATAGCGAGAATATGTGTCCCAAGGTGGGAACAGGTTTGGCTTGTTTAATGGGCACAGTGTGTGGCAGAGAGAGTGGGAAGAAATGAGATTGCATGAGCAGCTAGGTCCTGGGCATTTAGGACCTTTGGCTGTATTTTAATATACATGCGATGGGAGCAACTAAAATGACCATATCTGATTTTTATTTTAAAAAGATAAAATAAATGCAGAGAATAAATTGTGGAAGAGGATATAGCGAATGTGGGGAGACTGGTTAGATAGCTGTGGTAGAGATCCAGCTGACAGAGGCAGAGAGATTCCAGGATAAGTTTTGGAAGTAGCATAGAAAGACATATTATTATCCTGGATAGAGCTGGAGCCTATTCTACTAAGTGAAGTATCACAAGAATGGAAAAATAAGCACCACATGTACTCATCAGCAAATTGGTATTAACTGATCAACTCTTAAGTGCACATATAGTACTAACATTCATCGGGTGTCGGGCAGATGGGAGGGGGGAACGGGGGATGGGTATATTTATACCTAATGGGTACGGTGCACACTGTCTGGGGGATGGACATGTTTGAAGCTCTGACTTGGGTGGGGCAAAGGCAATATACATAACCTAAACCATTTGTACCTCCTTAATATGCTGAAATAAAAAAAAAAATTTAAAAAAGGAACAGTAGTAAAAAAGAAAAAAGATATATTATTGATAGATTACATGTGGATAGCAAGAGAAAGAACAAAGAATCAAAGATGGGTATATTAACATACACCTGGAGGCACAAACACTAAAATGACTCTTTTCTTATGAAGATATTGTTTTCAGAAGCATTCTAATTTTAACCTTCTGAAAGAGTAAAAGAATATGGAAACTTCTATAGCAGCTCAAAGAGCTGAATTGTAGAAAGTTTTATTTCTAAGACTGTCAGGATGATTCATTTTCTGTGAATTGAGATCTGATTCAAAAAGGCCCATATTAACCATGATTATTTAATGTTCAATTCCAGGGCATGCTGGGAGTTGTAGTTTTCAGAGTTATCCATATGTGGTTTGTGTAGCATTACCTACCCTTGCAAAATTCCACTCACCTGTCAAAAATATCATTTGCTCCAAGTGAGTGACTCAATGCAGTTCTGCAAGACTGATCTATATAGAGCAGTTGGTGACAATCAGTTACAAGTTTTAATTTCTAGGAAATAGCACTGCAACTACAGGTCTCCTTCCTTCTTCCTACACAAAATGTTCAGGAATTCCCACAAGATTTTTGGTAATAGTAAAGCTACCAGAAGATAAATAATCACCACACACTGGGCATCATTGTGGGTATTAATAGGGGTTGTCAGGACACTTACAGTGTACACAAAATGTACCCAGATAAATTATATACACAGGCTATTCTCTTAATCAAACTCAGAAGATGGTTCCTGGATATTTGGATATTTAGAGAGATTTTAAAAATACTTAGGATGATAATAAAGTTTCAATACTGAATTTTGAGAATAAGCAACGAGAAATGAAAAAATGTCAGATCAAAACACATTGATCTTTAAATGACGAAATGAAAAGAACGATGACAATCAAAAGCTTTGGTGACCACTAAACAAGCTACAGTTTGTCCCCTAGAGAGAGGCTGTAATGGGCTGAACTTGTCATTAGGAGGAAGATTAAGTGCCAGTGGTTCTGGCTTGGTTAATTATACACTCCAATCCTTTCAGTATATCACAGAAGCCAAAGCTAGGCTTTTTGCTTTTGAATATCCATATCGTGACTCTTTGGATTGCTTATTGATTATTTCTCTTGACAACTTGAACTAGAACATTAAATCCCATTGGCAACAACTATCTGTCAAAAGCAAAAAAAGTAAGATTTGTGTATTTAGTTTTCATTACAGAAGTGCTTGTAGTTGAAAAAATATGTACCTGTCAAGTTTTCAACATCTCGCTGGGGATGCAAGCAATGCTGTTGTGATTTCAGAACCTGGCTGACAAATTCACGTTTCGGTAGTAAAGACAAATCAAGGGTTTTCCTCTCTCCCCCCTCTTTTTAATTCCTTTTTTTTTTTCTTACCGCTTTGACAGTCATACATAACAATTTGAGACCTAAGTGCCACTTTGATGCACTATTCCATTATTAAGAGGCACAGTCACTATAGAACAGATGACGGGCCTCTGCTCCAGGCATTGTGATTTAAACAGCTTTCTACAAGGGGGAAACTGAATGGCCCAAAGAATTCTGAAATATTTTTTAAAAATAATTAAAAACCATGTTTCAGAAACTTCAATGTATATAATTTAAAATAATCATAGGTAGTTAGTTGTAAACTATGGAAAACAAAATATTTTTTGGCAATATCATTAAAGTTCGGAAGAAACAGTAAATACATCAGCAAACATCCAACACCCACAATTACTAATTTCAAATATGAGTACTTGATGGGTCTTGAGGACAAAAAAAAAGAGCAGTGTGAACTTATGCAGACTTTCAGATAGGAAGAAATGAATGTTTATTACGTGACAGTAATTTTACATCATATTAATAGAAGAGTATTCTAAGAGTATTTCTTTATACCTAAAATGTAAGAGTTTCCACTAAAGTAATATTGACTTAAAGTACTTAAATAAATTCTTTTGTCAATATCTGTACAGTAAATCAATACACCTGGAATTAAACAACAGGTTTTGCCAGAAGTCAGGCTAATCTTGTTAATTTTTAGTTACAATTCATTAATCAGTCTATCACCACTAGAAAAAAACAATAAAAGCAAGGCAAGAAGAATTTAATAATAATGCCAAATAACAGAAGTTTAATATTTCTTCAGAGTTTCTTCATTTAATCCAGAGAATAAAATATTCAAGGCTATACCCCTATGACTCCCTATTATATTTTAACAAAATTAAAAAATCACTTTCTCTAGAAATATATATAAAAAATTTTAATACTTTTGTACTCCAGAACCTAATGGGTCACAAAATATATATTTTTCTTAAGGTTATATTAAAGGCAAAGTATATGTTACAAATATTACTTCCATGATATGTCCCAGGGTGGGAGGGGGGAGACAATAAGAATTGAAAATTCTATCAATCTATGTAGTTCTGAAATAGTTGTTAGAGCATCTCAGGATGTGAGTTATAATTTCAGTGCTCAGTACTCCGAATCTGGATTTTTCTTTTTTATTCTTTTGCACTAGAAAGAGAAAATTGAATGATTCCTTTATCCTCTTTAACTAGTAATCCCATAAAGCAAGAAAAAATACATCAGCAATAAAGGGATGCATTATGCCTTTACCAGGTTGATGGTGGAGAGCTGTGGCCCTGTGAAACAACAGCTCAAAGTAAATACATTGTTTCTGACGTACTTGAGACTGAGTCATTTAAGAAAGAAAGAAAAAAAAAACCAATTTCACCTGTTTCCCACTTTACACTTCCGAAGTGCTAAAGGAGTTAAAAAAGAGAGAGAAAAAAGTAATTATGGGAAATAAAATAAGAATTTTCTTAGTTACAATTCCTGGCCCTTTGCTGATTGCAGTAAATTATAAATTATGCAGTCAATGTAGGCCAACAAAAGAAGACATCTTCAAATCTCAGTCAAAGGTAATTACTTAAGTCGGCTGAATGTTCCCTTTTCATAGAGTGTGATCTCTCTCTGACAGCTCACACTGACAGATGACCTTCTCGGCAACGTTCTTATCCTTCGGATCATGAGCAGTGTGCCTCTCTCCCTGAATATCTCTATATATTTGTGACACTAAGCTTTCAAATACAGCTATTGACAAATCAGAACATCAGTCTAAGTGCTGGTCTTCCTATCACTCACAATAAAGTAGCTATCACTTGTGGTGGTGTAGAGCAAGCACATCTCTGAAAAATGAGTTCTCACCAAGTGCTAATTTGACACAGCTCGCTTGCCTTCCCATAATTGCTCTGTCATTGTCAGTTGGCAGTTCGGGCTCATTCCTGGAAGCTGTGCCGTACAATTGGATACAATTACTCCCATTTACCACCACTATTATGCCACTGATGTTGCCCAGTCCGCATATTGACATGCCTCATTAAACCTGGATGCGGGCCATTAATGAACATTGTTAGCATTTCTCTTAAACTTTTTTGCCTCTAATAAACAGTCAGTGTTCCATGAAGGAGCACTGCCATCCTTGTGATATGATATTTATTATCTTATGGGGGAAGGGGACTCTGCAAATGGAAACTATCCAGATGCTGAGAAAGAGATATACAGTTAGATCAGTAGAGAATAGTGCTCATCAGCAGGACCTTTCTCTGTTAGGAGCATCCTACCATTAACCGAGTGACCTCTTCTATCCAAAAGAAGACAAGCAGGATAAACAAGAACACCCCAGAAGTGCCCATACCACAGCAGGCTTCTCAAGGTTGCGTCATTGCCAACACCTCTCTAGCCCTCTCCTACCCCCAGGTGGTGCTATGTGCCATGATAAAGATAATTTTTGCCCTGGGTCTCCAATCCATTATGTCCAGCTAACTTCGACGTGCATTTTTATTCAGAGATAATTATGTGTTGATCAGAGAAGTCAGCGGCTGTCACCCATATAGCAGGCACACCTGCGGTGTGACATAGGAGGTAACGATGGCATGCTCTTGAGCTGTCATGACGCGGACAGGGACTTTATTATGTATATGTCATCATTTCTCTTAAGAAAATTATACTTTCCCACACGATGACAATAATGAACCTTTACAACATTCCCATAAACCTCATTTGCAGTTTTATTCTTGACCTTCATTAAATATATACTAAATAT
>NW_012149729.1:9110134-9115006 GCF_000956105.1 Propithecus coquereli
TCGGTCTCCCTTTTGGTATCTGCTGAGCCTTTCAAAATGTTTCAAGAGCAGCGACTTTTCCTGTGATGTGAACACCTATCTGTTATATGGAATAGGGCTAAAATCTCCAACACATCTCATTTGCTAGCTTGCTAGTGGGAACAGTTGCTTGTAAAACTTGTAAACCCTATATTTTTTCACATTTGATCATTTTATTTATAACTAAAGCCAATAAATAATTTCATACTTGAATACAAAAGAAACTGTTTAAGAATTTATTTGGCTAGGCTTTGTTTTTTGGCAAGTGGAGGCTATTTGTGACTTTGATTACCTTAAGTAAGTATCTCTCAACATAAACCTTGATGTATTATTGTAGAATATACTTGGGCTTGTTAATCATTTTAATTAATATTAGGCTCAAAATCGCCCTGCCTTTTCTCTGTTCCATGATGTTTAAGGTGTGTGAATAGAAGGAGGGATGTGAGAGGTTGTTAGCTGTGTAAAACACAGGCTAGTGTTTTAATTCTATAAAGGAGAGGGATTATACTGTGTGCTTGTGTTCTTTTCCCTCATGCTAATACGACAAAAGTGAGAGGTGAACTCCACTTGGCACAAGTTTAGTGTTTGATGTGTAGGATAGATGGACCCGGACAAGAGGAAATTATATGGTCTGCAACTAGAGAAAAATATGCCAGCTGAGTCAATGATAGACTCAGAAATGGCATGAGTTTGACTTTGCTTGCTTTAAGCTGTATTGTTTATACCTAAATAGTTACAAAGAATTGTCTTTTATATTCACGTTGTCTTTTTTTGGAGAAATAATTTTCCCTCTTTCCTTCAATGAGATGTTTTAATGATTCATATTCATTCATTCAAGAAATGGTTATGGAGTGCCAATAAGTACCAGACGCCGTTCTAGGGCTTCTGTGGAATAGGATGATAAGCAAGAGATATAAACCCCTGTTTCCTGGGACCTTGCATTCTAGTGGTTGGGGATAAGCAATAAAAAAACAAATAAGTAAACTATATAGTATGTTAGAGGTAAATATGGAGAAACTAAAGCAGGGAAGAGCCATAGGAAGAGTTAGATAGGGGGTGCAGTTTTAAAGCAGGGCAGTGAGGGGAAGCCTCACTGAAAGGTTGGCATTTGAACAAACATCTGAAGGAGGCAAAGTAAGGAGCCTACGAATATCCAGGAAATGAGTGTTCCATGAAGAGGGAACAGCCATGAAGGCCATGAGGCAGGGGGAGCATGGCTGGTGTGTTTGAAGGATAGTGGGGAAAACAATGAGGCTGGAAGAGGGTGACTGAGATTAAGGGAAGTAGGAGAGATGGCAGTTAGAAAGTATACCTACCTGTAGCATTATGCTGTTCTTATAATGCTGTCATTGGTTTTCTATTTCCCTTTAAGAAGTGCTAATGCCATGCCTCTCTTTTCTCCAGCAGAATCTAGAACATGAAACAGGCAGCACAGATTCTTATTTGGATTCTAGAAACAGCAATGCCAACACTGGGTAAAATTCAGCAAAAGTTTTCTATTTCTGCAAAGATGTGTTAGAGGAGGACTGTATTGCCAAGCTGTTTCGCTTGTTACTGTTGCACAAGTCCCTAAGCAACATTTGCAGATCAGCAATGGTTTATGAATTTATATTTTCCTTCAGAGATTAATTTGGCTGGCAGAGTTACAGACATTGGAGACTAATTTTGTATAATTTTTGTTTTCTTATAGCGTATTGAGCAGAAAGTTTCCATGAAGCAGAGAAAAATATGTTAACAAACATATTATGTCCTTTGGTGTCCCATTATTCACTTAAGTTACTCATAAATGAGAGAAACACATCTCACCCTAATGTATTAGTTGGCTTAAAATTTAGTTACTTGTTTATTTACTTTTTCCACTCTATATGGCTAATAATTATTACAAATTAGCTGTTCTAGTATATCTTAATTATTATTATTATGTTAATGAATTTTATTTATTTAGCACACACACATTTTGATCCATTATTTATATGAGCCTTATTACTTCAGCTATAGTTTCTTATAGTTCCCACATATGGTGCTGACATTTTTACACTTTGTTAAGTGTTTAAACCTTTGAATCAGTAAATAAATGTTCCACAACACACAAAAATAACTGGTTAAGTGTATAAAAAATTCTTATAAACATATTTAGTACTGTATCATCGTCCAAATGCAAAGAAATTAAATGTTTTTAATGTCACTACTTGGCAATCATATTTTGTGTTAAATTAATAAATTAACAAGATGATCTTGACATACCAGTTGGATGTTTGCTATTCATTACCTGGAGTAATCACATACAAATAGTAAAATTTGAGCTCTAAATACATTAATATGTATAAATTGGTTATAATAATAAGGTAATAATATAAAAACAGTAGATCATTATATATATAGAATGCTTTATCATCCATATTTTTTTCTCTTGTGTTATTTGCTCATAGAAATGTTTTGTGATTATCAAGGTTAGAGTTTTTAACCCATAAATTTGCCTCTGTGGAGAATGAAATACTTCAAAACCTAGCTGTACTCCAGCAATGAAGACAATATCAAGCTGTTTATAAAAACTCAGCACACTTGGGCATCCATTCGACCCATCTCCCTCTGTAACCAAAAGGCTAAAAAAAGGAAATTTCCATTATTTTATGCACACTATTTACTTCTGCTCAGTTATAATAAACTACTCATAATTCATTTTATAGTGAGGGTTAAATCATTTTATTTTTCTCTACCAAAAAGTTTGGGTATTACTAATAAGATATATCTGAATCAAATGGGTCTAAAAAACATTGCCATAAAAAATTGTAATATCATGAGAAAAAAGTGGTGAGCAGACCCCCTTACAAATGGCACTTTCTCAATTTGGCGTATTTTTTCATAAGCAAATGAAAAGAACAGCCAATATGTGTGTTTGCAAGATGTTTATGAATGTGAAGTTTTGAATCAACATTTAAAAGTGATAGTTGAAGTAGAAGTCAGCATTTCTAAGCTGAAGGGTTTTCTTTTTCTTTTCTTCTTTTTTGTTTCGTGAGCCTCTATTCTCATCATTTTAAATGGTGAGAATGGTAAATTGAGACCCAGAAAATTAGGATATAATAATGGGGAAAAAGTTGCATACATAACTAAAATATAAAGGCAGGGGAAATAAACCTTGAAAGAAGAATGAAGAGATGTGTTAGCATAGTGAAGATAAGGGCACAAAAGTAAGAAATTGTACAAACAAGATTCTACTCTCTCTTCCAACTTCTCATAGTCCCTGTTTAAAAGGTTCTCTTGAAACTTTTTTGTCAGATCTTTTTCATTTATTTCCTTCCTATTTATTAATAACATCTGATTGACAAAGCGTGGGGAAATAAAATGCCTCTGCATGTTGAAGATTGAGAAATCAGGAATATAGAATATAAATTTCAAAATCACTGAAAGAGTAGAATGTAGAATAAACTTTTAAAGAAGGGTTCAGGAACTCAACCTCACCACACATTTCCACCATTGAATCTCATGTGATTTGGCAAAACTAACAGTCTGTATCTTCTTAAATAGAGTGGACACAAAATCAATGACTAAAAAAGGCTACAGTGAATGTGTTATACCTATTTAAGTATTCTGAGTTACACTAATTCATTTTCTTTCCCTATTTTAAGTAGTGATCTTTGTCACAGTGTCTTAGTTTACATGATGTCACAATGCAAGACACATAATTGAGGTATCCTTATATTATGTGAACCCTGCTGGTAAATTGAAACTCAAGTATTCCCATACGTGTAGCCATTCATAAAGATTAAGACAGTCTCAGTATAAGCCATACTATATTCCAAATGAAAGTTTCTAAGACCTCCTACTTACAATCAGATTTACAAAAAGATTTAAGTCTACAACAAATACGAATGCTATTGTTTTGAGCCAGTCATATGTGGCTGGGAGCCAAGCTGAGGCAGTTCATGCCAGAAAATCTGTACACCAGACTCTTATAGAGAATGATTAGTTAACATCGTTTTAATAATGAATTAATGAGCAGTAAAAGCATTCTAATTCCAACATGTACAAAATCCTCTATTTAAAGACACAGGACCAGGGAGAAGAGATCCGTGACCTTTTTGATACTGGCAAAGGTTGGGTTCACTACAGTTAACGTCCAATCTGTCTTTCAAGGTTAACTACACATGCCATACTGGGAAATGAAACAATTACTAACGAATTTTATAGGTATACTCTGTCAAATTTAAAAGGCAATCAGAAGTCTAAATGAAAATTATGCCTGAGGAACGAATATGAAAGGAGAGAAAGCAGGAAGAGGTATGTGTGTACCTCTATGTCTGCGTGTGTTTCCTAAAAAGACACCTTCAGAAAAAGACAGCCTAAACTTTTCAAATAAAATGCACAAATGAAAATCCTTATAGTGAATGAAGGGACTGCCCAGCTTATGGGAATGGAAGTGTATTCAGGAAGGACAGCATCTAATCATCTGGGCAACACGAGCACGGCAAGAGTAGATGATTCATTATTCTGTAATTAACTTTTAATTAACTTTACTCTGCTTTACTTATTTTAGAAAATTAAATAAACTTCATTTTATTGCTCATCCTAAACCAATGAGCAGAAGCTAGAGTTCTGCTCTAATTAAAAGAAGCAGTTGAGCAAAATTGTGTGTAAAGCATAATGAAGAACTGTTTCTGTCCAATTGATATATTTCTTATGTTCTGAAACACTTTGATAGGTTTTTCAAGAATTCCATTAGTTAGGCACTGAAGTCTTGTAATATATGTGATTTAAGAAATAATATTATAGGCCAGCCTTAAGTATGAGACACATAATTGATTTAAACTTACTAAGTAACATTTCAAATTAGGTGATTAAGAGAAATGTGTGTGT
>NW_012149729.1:9117283-9119042 GCF_000956105.1 Propithecus coquereli
TACACATCTGATAAATGGCTGATAACCAGAATCTATCTAGAACTCAAAAAAATCAACAAGAAAAAAATCAAACAACCCCATCAACAAATGGGCAAGTGAAATGAACAGAAACTTTTCAAAAGAAGACAGAATAATGGCCAGCAAACATAAAGCAACTCTCTTAAAATGGAAAAACCCTAGAGCTTTTGATAAGACGAAGAAGGTCCATTCGAAAAAGGAAAAAAAAAAAAAAGAAAGCAAAGAAAATTTAAAGTTTGAACAATGCCACAGTCTGAAAACAACAAACAATGAATTGTTCAGTACTTAATTAGAGAATTAACATTTATTTCTGGATTGGTATTTTTTAAGAAAAGAAAATATATAATTTGTTATTGGGCTTTCCTTTTTTTCTTAGGTGGAGAGGTATGCATATGGAAAGAAATAGATTTCTTTCAGTGATCACTTTATTATGATTATATTTAACATTTTCTTTAGGAGACCAGTCTGAACCTGCACAATTAAAGTAATTAATAGAGTATGTTATATGTGGATCTCTCTTTATAAGCCAAGAAATGTACGTAAATCAATTGTCATAAACTCTAGCCATCTGCACTTACTACGTTGCACTTTATCAAATGCAAGTACATGGCCAGTAACTGGAAATTACTGGGTGTCAAACTATAGCAGAATAGTTGGTCATAGTATAGGCTAAAATTTTTCATTTATTCCAACTGCATTCCAAGCTGTGTGGAGTCTCCTAGGGTGAGAATTGCTGGAGATGCACATGTAACAGAAAGAACGACAGCTCACATGCTTCATGCATCCTGAACAAGTGTATCTCCTGATCCTATGAGCTTCACTGTTTTCCATTCTTTTTTTTTTCATCATTTCTGATTTATTTCCTGTGCTCATAACACATCATTTATAGTCCTTCTCTAAACTTTATGTATCGTCCTTGATTTTTATTTCTAATGCCAAATCCTCTTACTGTTGCAAAGTATTTCTTAATATAATATAAGGCTGAAACATTTTCTTCTTTAGTTTCAGATCGCTGATTCTTGTCCTTCCATCTTCCGATGCTTTGAATAATCACATTCTTTCATTTATACAGATACTTGTAAGGTATTTATAGACTGTGATCAAATCCCCCTCAATCTTCTCCTTTCTTGACTGTATAAATGTCTATGACCCTATATTTCATCCAACACACTATTTGTATCATTTTTTGCCCTTCTTTTTTATTATTAATTTTCCATTAACTTTCTCAATTCTTATACAACTTTTCCTCCACCAGGATAAATAGCAACGCCATAATTCACTTATTTTTATCATAGGCTATGTAAAATTTAATATTTTAAAAGAAGGTTTTATCAATGTGTCAAGTTATATACTCATTATACAGACTATATTTACTCTTCAATTATTATATATTCAATTATTTTTAGATTTTAATGTTTATAGATCCTCCTTTAATTTCTATATTCCTTCCCTGAAAGAGCCTCAATTCTCTGAGTGACTAAAAATGCCTACATTGACTCGGAAAAAGTTTATATCCTCAATAATTTGTGCATTACAGCTCCAAAAACTTGACCTCAAGTTTGTATTCACTCATAATAAACTTAACTAATTTCAAATGTGATTATTACTTTCGAAGTCTCTATCTTTGCACATTTTATAAAAGTTTTTCTAAATAAACGACATTGCTAATAAGCATGGCTACATCTTAAACATATTTAGATATGGGCATATACATATTTAGATATGTGTTTATATACATACA
>NW_012149729.1:9119850-9122291 GCF_000956105.1 Propithecus coquereli
ACCAAAAAGGCACCTCTGAAATTGTAAATACAAGTAGATATGGAGTTTAAGGCTGCACAAATGTTCTTCTTCTTAGGAAATCATATACTGACCATCTGTATCCTGTGCCTTATATTTTGTTTCAAAGAAAATATATATCATGGCAAAAAAATTATATCTAAAACACGATTTGTGAGCTGTCAATTCGTACTGATGTGAATGCCTGGGGAGTTAATGTTCACTTATCACCTACTTTTCAATAACAGATTTTAGGTGAACTTTTCTACTATAAATAATTTCTTCAGTGATGGTTAGTTAGTATAGCAAATTAAAACTATTTCATGTTTATATATTTTAATGAGGCTTCTAAAGTATCACCATGCAATTTATCTAAAGCAATATCATTATTCAAAGTTCCCCCCAAATTAAAACTTTGCAAATTCTAATTGTCAATGCATCTTTAGTATGTATCACCTGATTTTTTTTGACATGGACTTAAAGTTCTCCATGACAAAATAGATAAATAAACAAAACATGAAGGCAGCCTGACCACTCTCCCAGGGAGGCAATGTCTTTTAAGATTATAAGAAAAGGTATAAAGAGAAAAATAATGATGGCAGTAATGTTTTCTTAGGAAAATAAATACACAAAAACCCTTTTCTCCCCTATATTTATTTTTCCTGGACCAAGCAAGCCAGTTTTGCAATATCACTATAGACAATTGCAAACCTAAGGCAAAAGATTCTATGCAAACAACTCCATTTCTTTCTCAGTGGCCCTGTCATGAAATACCAAATGTGTACACCTCCCTCCAGTCTTATATATTTTTGTCTATTTGATCTTCTTAATCCTCCCCCTGTTAGGTAGACAGCAAGGGACCTCCAAGACTCTCCTAGGGACAAAGCGGGTGCCTTGCCTTGGTGCTGCCTTGAGCAATTTCCCCACCTGGGAGGAAGGACAAGGGCGGTGGTCTTGGTGCTGTCCAACCTTAATCATGCGCCAAGCAACTTCCATACCTGGGCAGAAGGAGTAACCCCTTCAAACCAATGCAGGGAATCTCCTAGCCTGCTGGCCAGGTAGCCTAGGCACAATAGGATTTAGAAAGTGACCTAGAGTAATCTAAGGATAATTATCATGTCATTAACTGTCCATCAGAGTGATTCCATAGTGTCTGAACCAAAAGGTGAGTGCAATCCAGACACTATAAAACTAGACCCCAGACCCTAATGAGAGCCCTTTTGTTATGACAGACCAGTCCGTTCACCATTCCGTGGTGAATGTACCTTGTTCTTGCTCTGTAAACCTAAATTTTGCTCTTGCACTGTAAATCCATCTTATCCTTTCTCAATAAATTTCATTTCACACTTCCCTTGTCTTGGTGTGTCTGGTCATTCTTCTGCCAAGAGCGTAACAAGAACCGAGAACAGACAAGATTACCAACCCTGAACCCCAACACCCCCACCGAACCCTCATTAATACACAGACTCCACAGTGACCCATTCCTCTGCCCATGGGATTTATTCATTGGGCATTAACATTCCTTTACCTTAGAAGTTGGTTGTGAGGCCCTTCCCTCAGTTCTCTGTTCCAATCTTAAATGATATCTTCTTACTTACCATGGTTATGGTTGGCCTTAGATGCATTTTGCTGTTGCTTTGCCAGTTTACAGGCCTTTTTACAACTTTAACTTGGACTCACAAACTTGGCTAAAAACCATCAGAGGCAAAAATATCAGATATTTAATTCCCATGTGTCCCACCATAGGATGCACTGTAGGACACATGCCTCCATGTATATATCACATACACCAGCCCAATTCAAACAGCATGCCTTATCTACTACTAATCCTAACTTAGTGGTCAAATATTTACTGTCAAAATAGTAATACTTTCCTTTGCAACACCCATATTAATCTTACAATAAATGTTATTTTTATCTACCATAAGTTCTAATGTAGAGAAAAAATATTTATTCTTGTTCCATTTTTAAGAGTTAATGGAAGATAATTAAACATCTTATTAATACTATTTACATTAGATGCTTATTTTAAGCCATCCTTCAATCTTCAATAGCCATGTGACTTTCTTAATTATATGTAAATACCAGTCCCTTGAGACACTTTTTCAAGAGGATATAAATCAACCAAGTAAGAGACTGGAGCCAACAGAAAGATGCCCTGAGGCCTCAGTCGGAGACCATGAAGCTGGATATGAAGGTTCCTACTATTGCTGTGAATCAGGAATTAGCTAAGGATCCAGAAGATCCCAGGTCAAGGCAGCAACCAATAATGTAGACCCAGTTCTTGGCAACAAGCTGACAAGTCAGCAAACACAAAATCAAAGCAGGGACCAGGAAACTAGTGATATCAATGACCTTGGCAGGTCAAAATCTGGGACTTGTGAAGTCATCAACACATAAATGCACATATAAGAATAACATCTATTGGATGTTGGGCAGGGGGG
>NW_012149729.1:9122341-9123197 GCF_000956105.1 Propithecus coquereli
TGTGTGTGTGTGTGTGTGTGTGTGTGTGTGTGTGAGATAGAGAGAGAGAGAGATAAAGGGAGAGAAAGAATTTGAAATTGTGCTATTTTATCAGTCATCGAGGCAAGAGTTGTACATTTTTTTAGGAGGAGCAAAAAAGAGAAGTCACAGAGCTAATACAGTAAGATTACATATTCCGCGTCATTTTTTAGATTCTAACTCTTTTAGTCATTTTTAAACATTTGTTACATGTTTTGGTATGAAGCCTAAGACAGTGAAGTTAAACATCAATTGCTATTCTAATTGATCTAATCATGTGCTACAAAAGAATATCTGACAGAAGAATGAATTATATTTAATTTGGTGAACGTGAACTTTAATGCTCTTAATATGAAAGTGAAATGACATGACTCACTTCACTTGAACACCTGTTATTTCTTATTTTGCTTATATAATTTCTAAAATATATAAAGAATGTCTATATAATTTTAATGTGTCATTTACTAAAATGCTTTATTTCACCAGTTAAGAATTTTTGAATTCCTTGTCAACAATCATCTGCATCTTTATTCCTTAACAGTAACCCAATGGCAACCCTGTTCTGATTTCAGATTAAAGTCTACTATTTTGGATTTCTGCATTTTTATTTCTGACTATTATCTCTGTGAATTACACCTTTTCTAATTTTTAATTTCTCTTGAATCTACTTTTTCATTATCATGTGTCCTTTTTAAACATTCTCTGTTCTCTAAAGATATCATATGCTTCTAGTTTTATTTGTATTTTCTACTCAGCCTTTAGACAAATTCAGCCTTGTCAAAATATAAGCACTAATATTGCAGCATTGCCTTATCCAATCAATACTCCTAGATGATCA
>NW_012149729.1:9135502-9138279 GCF_000956105.1 Propithecus coquereli
CCCTCCCCTCTGCCCGACATCCAACAAATGTTATTCTTATATGTGCACTTATGTGTTGATCAGTTAATACCAATTTGATGGTGAGTACATGTGGTGCTTTATACCTTTATTTATGTCTGATGATTTTATAAATATTCTAGTACTGCAGTTTAGAAATTTTGTTGAGCACCTATTAGGTGCCAGACACTGTGCTGGGTGATAAGCATCTCAAGGTGTCTAAAATAACTCTTGCCATCATGAAGCTTATAGTCTCATTAGCAGAAGATATATAAAAACAATTGAAACTACAGCTTGGTACATACTAAAACAAATATATGAATCAAGAGGCAGAAAATCACAGAAGACTAACAAAAAATTCTACCTGATACAGTTAGTGAGCATCACGTAAAATTTGATCCATGTCTGGAAGAATGAGGAGGAGTGTGCAAGGCAGAGAAATCATCAAACTTGAAGACTCACAGAAGGAATAGGCAAGCTCAAAGAAAGGTGACAAGGAACTTCCTTATGGCTTGCAATTGTAGTTGATAAAGTTGGTGAATATTGTTGGTGAGACTGGACAGAGGTTGGAAATAAATTGTGAAGGTCACAGTTAAGATGAGGAATTTAAATTTTTCTAGTCAGCAACGCGAATCAGACAAACATTAGAACGAGCCAATAATTTACATTTCTTATCTTTTTAAAAATTAAAAAATTGAGGAAAATAACTCTGATAGTATTGCAGATTATTGTCTGAATCATAGAAAAATTGGTGGCAATGAGTCTTATTAAGTGCTTGTTCCAGCAGTTCAAGTTAATGACAAGAGAAGGTAAAAGTTCAGAAAGGAAGGCAGAATTCAAAAGATATTTTCGAGCTAGAATGGGTGAAATACCTGCATTGGGTATTAGCAGTGAAGCTGGAGAGAAATGAATAGATTCTAGGGATGCGAAGGAGGTAACGTTGACAAACCTTGCAGGATCTTTGGACAGGAGGAGTCCAAGTTTGCGCGAATGTTTCAGGTTTGCGCTGAAAGGAGAACGAGGCTGTACATTGGAATGGGGAGGTGGCCCATGATGTGTGGGTTACTTTTAGACCCATTTGACCTATCTTTTGAAACATAGAGGAGGAAATATAAAATAGGCAGAAAACTGTATCTGCAGCTCAGTGGAGAAGCATAGGCTAGAGACAATATAAATTTTATTTCCATAGATGATGATTTAAGCCAGAGTAGTGGATCAGTATGTCTTTGAAAAGAGTTCAGAGTGAGTACCTAAGAGTCTAGGACAGAGCTCTTAGAACTACAAACTTTAGAGCCTGAACAGAGGTAGGATGAGGTGAAGGAGATGCTACAGGGGTATACGTAGACACACGACAGAAATTGTGATGTCACAAAAGCAAAGAAAGTGTATCAAAAAGTAGGGAATAATGAACGGTTTTGAGTAAAGCTGAGATATCAAGAAATTGAGAGGACAAAAAATTAACAACATGAAATTCATTGATGACTAACCCAGTAATTTCTCAAAACAGTTTTTTGGGAAAGGCAGATTGGAGTGTTTTAAGGAGAGTTTGGGCAGGGAAGTAACAGAGAAAGTTTGACTGTAAATGAGAAAAGAGAGACAGGAGAGTAATGGAGTGAGAAGTTGGGTTTGGTTACTTGTTTTATAACAGAAAAGAGTAGAGGATGCTGATGGCGGAAATTGCACAGAGAGAGTGAAGGAATAATTGGCTATCATTGCTTTTGTGTCCACGTAAAATGCTCTTCCCAATGTAGAGATGGACTATGGTCAAACAAAACTATATTGAGTTTCAGAGGTCCAAAGGTCACAGACATTGGGGAAACAGGGGCGGTCAAAAGATAATTAATTGAAGGGAAATAAACTAATTTTGGGGTATGAACCTGTAGGAAGAATAGGGAAATCCAAGTATTTGCTCATGTTTTACATCTTGACTTATCAAAAGGTAACTGAATAGAAATTTCAGCTGTCCTCTTTAGTTGTAGAATCCAAATATGAATAAAAAAGGATCTACTCAGCAGGTTGCAAGCTTGTGCCTCTAAACATGTTTAGTTGAGCAAGAAGGCACAAAATGGAACCATATGTGTTTTCTTTTAAGGTAATCTGCTTCAGTAGTATTGTCAGCACTTCTGAGAGCCCTTTTCATATGCAGCTTGTCATACTTTTTATAAATACTGTGTTGAGTCATTTCGATGTCATCTATTAAGCCCTGCTTGCAAATATTTATTCATTGTTTTATGGGATTTATGAAAATAATAGCCTCTATAATAAGATCTATTGTAAAAATGTTAAATTACAAACAGATCTAACCAGGATATTATATTTCAACCATTCAGTTACACTTTAGGAACAGCCTAAAGATAGGCCCTGTGCCTAAGTTTAAAACAATTAAGCATTGTACCGAAGTCTGATGGTCAATAAATATAGGTGAGTTTGAGTCAGAAATGAGATTCCTAAAATGATGATCCTTTAGGAAATATCCCATGTTTCTTTTCCATGAAACCAAATCCTAGGGCTATTATTAAGAACCCTCAAAGAGACTTTACTGTCTTTTGCTTTAAAATGACACTTTAAAACAGATATTCTTGGCCCTATTGACCTTGATATAGCACTTAACATTTGCATATTTCTGACATATTTCTATTAACATTGAGAAATCTATTTATGTTGGAGCTTAACACATATACTCATTTACAGTGGTCTGTGCTTTGAGCTTTTAAGTTTTATTTAAACCAAAATCTTGTTCTTGGTAATCAGAATCACCTCCACTGCATTTCTCTCTCCCC
>NW_012149729.1:9138329-9139245 GCF_000956105.1 Propithecus coquereli
TTCTGCCCTCTTCCTGCTCTGCACCTGACCTTGTGCTTGACAGCAGAAGCAGGAACAAATTATAGCCCTACCAAAGCCCAGTATGTGGACAAATGTTTTCTGTGAAGGAGCCTAGGTAATCACTCAGCACACATTTATTGAGCTCCTACTATGTGGCAGGGACAGAGATAGGCACTGGTGACATAACTAGAATTAAGACATACAGTACTTATCATTCAATTTATAATCCAGGAATGGATACAGATAAGTAAACAGGCAATCGCATGTAATAAGTGCTATGAGATGAAGAAATACCAAGTACTCTGCTCATACATAAAGGGGGCATCTAACACAGTTTCTAAAGTTTCTAGGGGTATAGAAAGCTAACTTGACTCTGTAAGCATAAGAAAAGAAGAGGGAAAAGTGTTTCAGGCAGAAGGGAAAGTGTGTGCAAAAAAAGAGGCAAAGATGTGAGAAAGAACATGGAGCATTAATAGAAATACCAATTCAAGTGCCTGAAAATACAGGCAGCTCAAAATGCCTGAAAGAAGTGCTGGAGCTTTAGAGGAAGTGTTTGAGACCTATGGCAGATTTTTATTTTTAAACGAAAGGATATTAAAGATTCTGTAGTCTGGACCTCAGAGATCCAAAACAGTTAAAGCATTTGACTAAAGTCACATGGAACCAGGTGAAATGGTCAGGAGGGTAGAGATTTGGACTTTCAAAAGCGGCCATCTCAAAACTTTGCCCACTGGAATGTGCCTTAACAAACATGCACGTATCCTAAACTTCCTCTTTTCCTTCCTCATTATTATTTTATTTTTTTTTTTGGCTTTGACCTGAAATTTGCCCGTTGAGAAACTCCCAATGAAGGCTGAGCAACCCTAATCTGAAAAGTCCCTTAACAAACATGCATGTATCCTAAACTTCCTCTTTT
>NW_012149729.1:9148327-9150295 GCF_000956105.1 Propithecus coquereli
CTTTGGTACTTCACTAAATTCAACATATTATAAGCTAAACAAGTTGTGGATGACTTAAATCAAGGGTTTATAAAACTTCTGCCTAAGGCAAACAGTAAATATTTTCAACTCTGTGGGTCATATGGTCTCTGTAGCAACAATTCAGCTCTGCTGTGGTAGCATAATAGCAGAGATAGAAATATATCAATAAATAACCATGGTTGCAGTTCTATGAAAATGTATTTATAAAAATAAGCAGTGTGTTGTATTTGACCGCCAGGCTCCTAATTTACGTGATGGAGGAAACTAACGTATTTGTAAAATCTCATTTTTTACAAGATGAAAAAATAACCAGATTTTAAAGGTAAAGAGATAATGATATGAGTAATCAAACCATCCTGGCTTTCAAGAGAGAAAACAAAATTTTTAGGGGCCAAATATAATGAGAAACTAAAAATCCAAAGAGTAAGCTGGTACTAAAGCCTGTGGTTGCTTGTGGAGTATTTACTAATCCCCAGTGGCATAAAGCTTTGGTTTGAATGATCCATGGGAGAACTGAAAGCAAAGACTTGGGTCTCTGGAAGATAAGAAATCAGACTGTAAATCTCTCTATAAGGCAATAACTCTAAGACACAATCAATGGATGATCTTAAAAATAAAATTTTATATAGATAAATAGGCAGGTAGATAGATAGAGAAATAGAGATAGGCAGAAATAGAGATAGATAAATTTAGGCCACAAAGGATTGGTAAGTATATATACTGAGAATTGATAATCCGAAAACATGGACATGGATTTCTAATTTACATTATCTTTGTATCATCCAAAAATTCAAGCTCATAATTTAATTAAATGTGGTTTTCAGTTGGTTGTACCCTGAGGCATCTGGAATAAGTAAAAAACTCAGACACATCGAATGTTCTCATGCATAAACTTCCAAGGAATATGAACTCAGAGTAAGGAAAAAGTCCTAAACCACATGCAGAAACAAGCCACCATAGTTATCTTCAGCAGAACCTTGATAGTAATATCAGACCAGCAAAGTCTGCAGATACCAGAACTATCATACATAAAATAAAAAGTTAGTAAGTATTTAAAAAAATGAAAGAGAAATAAAAGTGTTAGTCAAGGGCAAGACATTATTACAACTATCAAGGCATTGATGCAAAAGAAAATCAGAGAAGTAAAAATGTAGAAACTGAAATTAGAAACTTATTGGAACAATTAAACAGCAGATTAGTCACAAGCAAAGAGAGAATTAGTGAAATGGAAGGTAGAACTAAAGAAACTGTTCAGAAATCAGCACAAAATGAGACATACAAAAGACATGCTAAAAGACAGAACCCTTAGAAGTCTAAGATATGTAATTTGAGTTTCATAAATAGAGAATAAAATGAATAGGAGAAAGGCAATGTTCAATAAGGTAATTAACAGCTAAAAAATTACCATATTTGAAGCCCAGCCAAATCAAATAACAATAAACCCAAAGGCATCCTTACCATGACATATTATAATGAAAGCAGAAAAGCTGACTGAGAATAAAGATGGATTACAAAGGAACAGTAGTTAGACTGATATCCGACTTTGCAGTAGCAATAATGTAAGCCAGAGAGCTTTGGAATAATATCTTTGACATCCTGAGAAAATATAACTTCCAGCATAAAATTGTAAAATTCTTTGCAAGAATAAGAGTAAATACTTTTTTAGATTAAAAAAAAATTGAGAGAGCTTACTATGAATAGTTCTTTCTAAGGAATTTCTAGAAGATGAGCTACCTTCATGAAAAAGTTAAAATCATTAATTACACACTGAAAATCCATGTAAAAAAAAGAAAAAAAGGAGTCAAAATTATTAAAAAGGAAGGACTAAGAGTGATAGAAAAATAGTAAGAAGAGAAAATGGCAAATGTAAGGTTAATCTAAACAAAACTTGATGGCATAAAACAATAAAATATATAATGTGTGGATAGTGAATGTTAGAATTAAAAT
>NW_012149729.1:9152297-9153606 GCF_000956105.1 Propithecus coquereli
TTACTGTGCTTCTATTGCTTTTTTGAATATATTAGCTTGAACATATGAGCATTACAGAAAAAAATGGAGAACAAAGCCTTCAATTCTCCACTACCCCAAAATCTTCTAGTATTCATTCAAGATCCAATTACGAGTATCTTCTATGTGCCACACACTTACCTTGTCTCCTTTTTATTGTCTTAGGGACACTCCTCTAATACAAAACAAACCTTTACCTTTTCTTTTGATTCTTTGCCTACAGATGCAGAGAATCTCCATCTCTTCCAGAAGTTTTAAAAATAAATTATGTTTTCTCTTTTTTAAGCACCTCCTTCCATCTTCTTTCATTTTATTTTAAACACATTTCCACATCTCTTTCATCTTAAGAATTTGCTTCCCTTAATGTCCAGATGCCCCCTAGTCAATCACTATCGTTTTGCTATCCATGTCTTCAAAGAACCTTGAATGGGTGGTCTCTGCTTTAAGTTTCTAATCTTTACTTCCCATTGATTATTAGATCCTCTGTAGTCTGGTTTCCTTTTGACCACACCTCAAAAATTGCTATGGAAAGTAATTACCAGAAAAAAAAAAAAGCTCATTCTTGAGAAAGTCAATGAGTATTTTTAGTTCTAACTTGACTTCGTCTTCCTCAGTCTTTAAATTATTTACTGCTTTCTCCTTTTTAAGGTTGTCCTTTTCCTTCAGATTCCTTTTTTTCTCAAAATGGCTCCTTAAATAACCAAGAATTGGTGTTCAGACTTCTTATTTCCTTACTCTATATACTCTTCCTTTGAAAGGTAAACTTACTATGAGTCTTGGTTTACATGGATTGAAATTGGACTGTTGACATTTATTCAGATTAATGCATAATGCCATCCTCTCTTGACTTAACTACATAATAGCCCTTTATTGATTTCTCTGCTTATAGTTATTATTCCATTCAATTCATGCTCCATAATGTGACCAGATATATTTTTTTAATGTAAAAATCTAACTGTCACATCCTTACCTAAATATCTTCATTTAACTCTCTAGCTTTTAGAGGAATTATAAGAAAAAGACTCCTCAGTCCAGTATATAAAGCCCACTATTGTCTGACCCCAACTAAACTTACCAGCTTTCTGTCCATGATGCTACACCATATATATTATACTTGAGCAACACAATACTACTACCATCAGTATCCAGGCATGCTATTCTCTTTTGCACTTCCATAGTTTTGGTGCTTCTCTCTCAAAGCACAAAATCTTTTTTTTAATGAAATTTAAAAAAATCACCTTCTCAACCATGGTTTAGATTCACCCTTTTGTTTTTGTTTTTGTTGTTGTTG
>NW_012149729.1:9164694-9177946 GCF_000956105.1 Propithecus coquereli
TTGATGACCAGAAACAGATGCCTAATGTAAATGGATGAGAAAGACAGTAGAAATAACTTCCAAATGTCTTTCTTAAAATTCTCGAAGTTGATATTTAAGTATTTAATCCTTACATGATTCCTTCGATGCATCGAAGTGTGTTCTCTTATAAACATTTTGGCAGAAATATTACTTTCAGTTAGAAGGAAAACATCTGTCATGGAATTTTAGTTTAATTCTGTCAGTTTTTTCTTCATGGTGACAGTAAAAAGACAGTATCAGGAACTGTCAGAACCTTGTAAACGATTACTGTCCCATTCAATGCTACGATTCAGTGGAGACTTGATTATTCTTTCTCCTAAAGGAATCTATTTACTGGCAATAATGAGAACAAAGTGCTCAGGGAGAAATACAAAACATATGAGGATAAAACTTAAATTACATTTCCAAATTCTCTTTTACATGTAGGATTCAAAGAAGTGACAAATCAGCCCACTGACAGCCAAACATAAGATTCTTTCTTGTGATCTTCCACTTTGGCAGAACTTCCTGTTTGACAAGATTATTTGATGATATCTTTAGAAGTTTCTATATAAAAAAATTGTCCATCCATAAATATTGATTTACTGACTTGTAAATGGCCTTTGCAAGATAGAAAAAGGACAGAGATAAATGACAAGGCTGACAACATGAGAAGAGTGAGGGCTAAGATGCTAAATCTAAGAGATGTTTGTGTGACAGAACAAACAAAGGTAAAACTTAGCCAGTGCTCCAGTGTGTTTTATTTATATTTGGGTCACAAACTATGGTAGGCCACATAGCTAGGGTCCAAGACTATTCTGTGTATGAAGGCTACCCTGGAGCTTGGACTGACCAAAAAAACAAAAGCAAACAAACAAAAAGTAAAAAAAGAGGAAGAAAGGAAGGAAAGAAAGAAAGGAGATGGAAAGGAGGGAGAGAGGGATGGAATGAGGAAAAGAGGGAGAAAAAAATTCTGACAGATATTTTCATAAGTAGATAAGAGGAGTCGTGGGCAGCAGGTCCCCTTTCCCCTGGCCCTTTGGGCCCACGGCCTCTATTCTGACCTCAGACCCCAGCCTGTTGCCTTATTGATGAGAACAGACCAGTGATTGCCATGGAACACAGCCTAATTTTAACTCACCAGATGTTGCAGAAATGATTTCTATTGCACTGAGGTATCAACCTTCTACATCCAACCAAGCTTATTTGCCAAAGATTAGAACAAAATAAAATGAAATAAAAATAAACACACACTTACCCTTGCCCCTCCTTCTATCTTCTCCTGTCCTTTCTTCTAGCCACCTCCTCCCTCATGGATTTTTTTCTCTCATGAGAGGATCCTGATGGCCACTGTATCTTATTGGGTTGATTGGCCTAATTATGCTGGTTTTCCACACATAATTTGGGCTCTATGCAGAGGAAATATAGTACTTATTAGGCCCCCATAACATAAACTAACTGAAGGTCTTAAAAATTATAAAACCACAGTGAGATATTGATAAATGGCTAAGAAATGTCCAGTTGAAAAATATGTGAAATATGAGATTTTCTCAGCATTATTCAAGAGCAATGCCTAGTTAAAGCTATAGTTTGCAAGTTAAAACCACCATCTTTGCTCCAAATTTTAAATATCTTAAAAACGTGAGCACCTTTAAAGTTGCTTGTCATATTTTTATAGCTCTAACTTAAGTAATATAAATCCACTGTCCAACTTAAAGTTTGCAAACCATACTAAATGATGCCCCCCTCCTCCTTCTGTTTGTGTAACTATTGATCAATTGATCCATCCATCTATCCATCCATACATCCATTCATATATCTGTCCATATCTGTGTCTGTCACCTAGTACACCCAATACTTGACAAAATTTATCAGCAGTTCTTACTATTAAAACTTTATTGAGCTTTTTTCTCCTAAGCATGTTACTCATATAATTAAACATTAATGAAAACACTGTGGACTGTTATGAGTTGTTCTGCCTTGTTTATAATATACTAGGACAGTAATATAAACTTATACTGTTTGTTCCAAGTATGTATTATGGCTGATTATTTGGAAAAAATATTTCATCATAGATGTCACTTGTGATTCAGAATTTTATGTTCACAAAATACTCATGGTATTACCTTTTTTTAAACCCACAAAATATTTTCTTAACTTTCCTGTATGTTTCTACATGAAATTTTATAGTAAGTAAAGGCAAAATTGAAGAAAACCCTCAAAAGCAGATATGCTGCTATGATGTTATTGAGATATAAAGTTGAACTCTGAATTCCAGTACTATAAAAAAATGCTTATTGGAAAATATTTTTATGAGTTTAATCTGATCACACCCAACGTCCAATCGAAGCAGCTTAGTTTACAAGTGTACGGAATCAATTAAAATAAGCAAAACATGTGTTTGTTATCAAGAAAGTGAAGACACAGGTTTTGGGTACAATTAATTATCTAATCCTCCAGTGATGACTTTCAGAATGATACCTCCATCTGGAAGTCCAAAGCTACATGACAAATTCTCTCATACACAAAAACAAGAACGAGCATACTCTATTTTAAATTTAGTAATATTATTTCTGATAAAAATGAATGTGATTTACAATCTGTGGAACATTAATCATTTATGGCACATTTTAATGACAAGAAATGATTATATCATCTTTATACAAAAATGATACTATGAAATGTAAGCAATGAAATACATTTTAAAATAGATTCAGTGGAATAATCTTTTACTACTGATTTTGAGGATTAGACTAACACCTGTCTTGTAGTTATCAGCACTACAACAGATTTGGCTACATATGTTTTAAGCATGTGATTTAATTTGTGTTCTATCGGAATCCATATAAGGGGGAATTATTATGTGTATATTTCAATCATTTCATGCCTATACATAGGTTTACATTTAAATTGTTTAACTAAAGAAAGATAGGCTTTGTGATTTTTTATAGTACTATTTCAACTGTGTATTTTACTGTCATTCATCTCAAACAATTTTAACCAATATTTCCTTGAATTATTTGTTTCCTTTTGTATCTTACGTGCTATTAATCAGATAATCATTGGGTTACCAAGTTCTATTTTGAAATAAATCCTTCTGGAAATTTTTCACATAGGTTAATAAAAAGGCAGGGGGTATGAAGGATGTTTAACAGTCATTCGTATCTTAGCACGAGTTAGTTTAATTAGCTTCGCATGTAGTGTTAGTATGGAGCTAGAGAGATGCTAACTCATATTCTTGTGAGTGCTTATAATAATGAGTTAACATTTATTAACTGCCTGTAAAGTTCCAGGCACTGTGCTAATGGCTAGACATACAGATAGTACTTTAAAATATACCTTCTTGTTAATAAGACTAAGTGAGAGCCTGAGTGCAGGTAGAAGGGAGGGTGCCATAGGACTGGAGGGTATTACTTTGGTCCATCGAGTGAGCCACACAGATCTGGACTCAAGCCTGTCTCTGCTACTATTTGCCCCTATGAGGATGTACACACAGCCTTGAAACTTTGCCTTCTGCATTTGTAAAATGAGAATGAAAATATTTGTCCTGTAGAGTTGCAAAGTTGCTGGGAGGATTAAACAAAGACATAGCAGGTGCTTAATCATGGTAGGTATTATTGTGTGACTATAGGTAAGGAAGGAATGGTAGCAAAGATGTATATTTACATATGATATATACAATTAAAATAAAAAGTTTATGGACAAATGGGTCAAACACAAAGAAAACATAATTATTTTATTCTTTGTAATGGCCAATATCTTTTTAAGCAAGAAAAATTATAGATATTATTAAAGTTATATCTCCTACAAGTAAGTTTATCCATCTGACAATCCAAAGTAAGATTATTCATTTTATTTCTTATTGTCACTGGAATCTGTATCCTTTCTTATGATTAGCCAAGTTCATCTGTCACTTGATAAATGCACTCTCTGAAAGTGATGCAAAATAGCACAAATCACCTACAACAAGGTGGTGCTTTTTTATTGGCCATATACATTAATACTAATCATTGTGGATTACCTTTAAATTTCTTAACCAATAAAACACATTAATATGGAACACAGCTTGTTACTCTGATAGTTGAAATCAGGGGAATGTTGCTTTCATCAAGATATCTTACCCATATTTTAGAAAAAAATTAAAATCTCTCCTTTCACATTTCTATATATATGATCAAATTATTTTAAACACCTTTAAAATTGAGCGGACTAAGCATTATGTGTAATAACTGTGTACCTTGCAGAATTCAGAAAAAGTTATGAGAACATTTTAAAAATTGTTTTTTTTCCCCTTGACTTTAAGTAATCTATTGTTTTTGAGGAAAAGGAAAGGAGGGTATGGAGGGGAATTGACAACTTTGAATATTAATGTCTGAACCACAATTAAGTTGAAACTGTTGAAAGGCAGCCCCACTCCCAATGCTCAATGTGTCTGTGGCCTCCTACGTAAAAGACAATAATGGTAATGAACTTGCTTAATAGCAAAATTTTAAAATATTTTCTCAAATAAATTTTGCCAAAAACAGTTTTGCAAAAACTCACAGAATTTTTTAAAAGGATAAAAACACTACTAATATTAACATTGAAATATATGGCTATTAAGAAAGCAAAATATTTTTAATATAAGATGAAATTTTATTTTCCCCGGTATAGTATGTTGGTGTGTCTACAGTGAATATCTGGCTAAAAAGTAAGCAAGATTTATATGTATAGTAAATGATGCAGAGTGTTTTGTCTCTGTAATTTGACCAAACTAATTAGTGTAGGCCACATAGAGAAAAGGTGTGTTTGCAACTAGCACCTATGATAATACATTTTATCACAAAGCAGGATTGTGTTGAGCAGATTGTCCACTGAATGCCATGTGATATGTTTAGTGACAATTCCTTAGAGAAAAATATTTTACAATTTTAATTCTGCTATTCTAAATGCAACCATTTGTTATTTACTTTCAAAGAGTTGTAATCGAGTTATCTGAAGTAAAGTAAAATTTAACAATTTTAAGAATACTATTGCATAGCAAAATATGAATGTCTAATTCTATCAAGCTTTTGGAAAATTTAAAAATATGCCTTTTGAAGACTATACTAAACTAAAATTTAAATATAATTTTAAAAATATTTTATTTATGTGTGTTAATATTAAATTTCAATGCAGTATTAAGCACTAGCAGAGTGCCTTAACAGAGGAAGTACAGGAAAATTTTTAATGTAATTTAATTATTTTTCTGCAGTGTTTACTATGATATTTTTCAAACACCTTGAATAGGTTGCAATTTGTCTTTTTTGTTAGCTATATAATTTCAATCCATAAAATAGTTGAACTTTTTAATACATTTATTGGACTATATTTTTACATATTTTCCCATTTAGTATTCACTTTAATATAAATAGGAATTCTGCTTATTTAGGAGATGCCTTGTCATAAAATGGGAAGGAAAATCTGATCTAGTATTTTAAAATAAAGGATAGATTCTACTGAATATATTCCTAAATAAATTATTCATTTCAGCACGATACTATGTATTTTCATTCTAAAATGTTTTATCTAATCCTCAATTCTGAGGTCATTAGAAATCTGTCTTGATAATGTTTATTCATATATTCATTTATATGTATGTATATAATATGGAATATGGAATTTATATTACCATAAATTTTTTAAGTCTAAGAAATTATGCCTTACAAAGTGATTAGATTTTTGGAAATAAATTGGAAGTTCTAATTTTCTGGATAATAACTGGTTGATTCTTAGGAAGGAAAATAGAGCTATATCTATTTGTGCCCCATCAAATAAAGAATGATGTTCTCATTTTCTTTAATTTTTATCTTGTTTTTCCACCAGAGCAAAAAGTGTTTCTATTATAAATCCTGGAGGGTGACTCTCAGTTGTTTCTAGCATGTGCTGCATATTGTTAATATGATGCTTAGAGTATAAGCTTTGATTTGAAATCTGCATTTGCTTCTTGGTAGCTATGTGACCCTGGATGATTTCTTAACCATCCTGTAGGATGGGGATAATAAAATCTAACTCGCAGTTTTGTGGTTTGAGATTAAATACAATAATGCATGGAAAATACTTAACACAGTGCCTGGCACATAAATGGTAACTCTTACTATTTTCATTTGTCAATGACTCTAAAGAAGAAAGTTTGAAAAGATTAGATATAGAAATATAAAGCACAGAAACAAAGCTCATAAAATGCTGTCAGATCAAAGAACAATGTCTGCTTAACATACTTGAAACAAATGTATTTTCTCTTAAAAGATCTGAATACTTGACTTGTTAGACCGTTTTAAGTATATGTAGATATGTTCTCAAATGTATTTCTTTTAATCTTACTGATATGTATTATTTTAAAAATATTTTCTCTAACAGTTTTATTTTTCACTTAATGTGATGTAAATGGTACATACAAATGCACCCATATTAAAGGTATGCATATTTCACACAAAAATAAATACACACGGACACAAATACGTGCACACATATCTTACCACTGACTGGAAATTGAAGAAAGAAGATTGGAGGGGATCAGAAATAATGGAGCTTGCCATACTAGTGTTGTTAGTGGGTATGGGTATGAAAACTGGGTAAATGCTGCCATGGCTGAAGTCATCAGGACAAAAATATCTAAAAGTCCTTTTACTACAAATCTACACACACACACACACACAAACACATACACAATTATACTTTAATTTATGACACACACTTGTATGTATTCATATGAGTGTCTTCACACATCAGAATTCCTCTTTAAAACCAAATGTACTTTAAGAGCAAGATCATCTCCATTTCCTAAGCTCAGGAATGCCAGCATTCATAGTCAATGCTTTATCTTAATTGAAATAAGGAAAAGGCAGGGCCAAACTACAGTTTGTGAGCAATTGATTACGTAGGTGTAAAACAATAAAAGGAATATAAACATATACAATTGGAGTTTGGTTCTACGTTTTGTATTTCTACATCTAATCTTTTCAAACTTTTTTTTTTAGAATCATTGACAAATAAAAGTAACAAGAGCTACCACTTATGTACCAGCTACAGTCATTGATGAAAACATACACTTTTAATATTTAAGAGTATTCACAAAAGGAGAAGTATTATTAGAAGCGGAAACATTTTCCTTTCTAACAATAAGAATTATACACCTAACAATCTGGTATCAGAGAAAAACCAAAATCAAACAAACCAGAACAACAAAAACAACAACAACATCTTGCACAATGAAAATATACTTGTCAGGAATTTTAGAAAAATACTTGAAGTACGTTTATCTTCCTTCTCTCTTTCTGTTTTCACTTTGAGAACACAGAAAAGCAAGTACAAAAACTGGATTTGACAGATACTCACTAAGGAATTCTATCTGTATTAGAGTAAACATATTTGAAATAATGCAAGCTCAAATAAAAGTGCCTAAAAGATGTCATGTTAATAATATAAGTCATTACAAAATTAAATTAATTGGAAAGAATTCAGGTTATCATTATTTATTGCTAAGCTCACTGAAAAGTTGTACAGGAACAAGGGCACTTGTGATAGTTTTGATACATTTAGAAAACAAATCCTGGCATCTGATAAGTGTTTTCCAAAATCTATATTGTTTGTTCATTCTTGTAAATATATGACTGAACAATTACTATAAAAAATACACTGTGCACATGAAAATGTGCAAAACCACGAACATTTAAATTAATACTAACGAGATAAACTATTTGCCTATTTTGTTCACAACAGCTGCACATATTTTAAATGGCTCAATTAAAGTTTATTCAGACTGGATAATTGATCCAACGTGGAGAGTGATGTCAGCATTAGGTATTTTATAAGATAGGGTTTAAAATGAAAAGTAAAAAATTATTCTGGGAATGTTTTCTTAAGCAATAAAAAGAGCTATTCAAAAGCATCTAAGTAAGTAGAAAATATACCTCACTTTTCATATGCTAAATAATGTTTTTCTCAATTATGAAATATCATACATCTATATATTCATGTTCTTTCCTTTCCATTTTCAGGTTTTAAGAATGACTCATTTCTTAAGTGATTTAAGAATGACTCATTGATTTTTAATCTTCCTCTGTTAGCATATTTAATTTTGTCCAGGTTACTTTATATAGTTCTCACATGAAGTTGCTGTTTTGCTAAAAAACAGATATATCTAGTCCCTTGCAACAGAACTGAACCAGACTATGGATTTACTGAAAGATTTAACTGAAAGTTAAATCTACAAAGCAAATATATACAGATGAGAAATGATTGCATAGACATATAATATTACATAATACATGTATCTGTCAGAAATGAATTAAATGCAAAAAATTGTAGTTTTGTTCACACAATTTACATTTTTATATAAACTCTGAGATTTTTGTGTTGTAAATATATAATAAATAGAATATGTAATTGAAGTATAAATGTACGAATTTTATATCTGTAATATCTGAAATATAGCAATAAAGCTAAAGAAAGAACTTCGAATATTGTGAAAGGCTAATTCATTTTAAAATAATTATTTATTTAATCTTATTCTAAGAGCAAATGATGGAAAAGATGAACCAGAGTGTTTGTATGATTGTTTGAAGTTACTTCATTATGAATTGTATGTATTTTCTCTGATAGCCTAGAAATTCCACTACCGTGTCATAAAAAGGAAGTAGAAAGAATTTGCGACAATCATTTTTTATTTAAGGAGTCAGTAATCTACTTTACTTAGCTGCCAAAAGCTGAATACCATTTTGGTTTTCCTGGACAGGATCTTTCCTCATCACCTTTCATTTTGATCCACTTAGAGTTACTGGTGGTTAGAGTGAGAGGACGTGTCCCTCACCGTCACTGCAGAGGCCAGCCCTTGCCAATTGTCATCCCACGTGTCAGGTAAATAGAACTTGAGCCGTGTCTCCCTCCATACTCCCTGCTTTCTTTCTGGCTGTACATCAGGTTTCTGAGCTTGCTGGTTGCAGGGGTACTAATCCACAGAACTGAGTGAAATTCCTTTGTCAACCTCCGATGCCTTGGCAACTAGAAAGAAGGGCCAACAATATTTTTTTTCATATTGTTTCCTAAAGAAAAAGAAAGAATAAAATGAAAAAAATTTGACTATCACCTGAAAAAAAATTTGCAAGTCAAAGAGAGTCCGCAGATACACTCACAACAATATGTTAAATTTTACTCTAATAATAATGATTTTCAAAGCACTGTTAAACATGGACTAAAATCCCACTCAGGAGATTTTTTTTGCATTCTTCATAATTACTAACTAAACAGTTCTAAGGGAGACACAATACGTTTTTTTCTCTCATGGAGTTCTAATTTTCAAAGAAAATTCCGAGGAAGATATGTTATCCTTTCTAAATTACACAAAAAATTCTAACATATGAGATTGTTACAAGAAAAAGAAAAGCATTTTTTATCTAATACTCAGAGCATTTCCAGATCAAGTGTGTAAAAGATTAACTTAATTAGCACAGTAAAAATTAAAGAGAAAAAGTTAAAAAATAAAAATAGGATATATTTGGTCTTTTTCATGTAAAGGCAAAAAGCATGTATTTCAGATCAGCCCTATCTCTAAAGAATTTTTATAAAACCATCTTTGTCATTGTCCTTTGCAGCAAACATAGTCTATATTTGATCTACACCAAAATTATTTGATAATTTTTATCACCTATGTATTCACAGAACATTTATTGCCACACAAAATTTAATTTTAATAAAAATCGTGAACTTTCTGTTTTATTATGCATATATCTATGAATACACACCTATATCTACACACACGTAGTTCATTATTCTTGACTGTGAGGGCTTATGACTATTGACGTTGTCAATTTTTATCTCATTACTCATCACTGCTTACTGTGGGTGCTAATAGTATATTTCCATGGAGTTTGTGTGTGCTGTAATGTAAATTCTGACATTGCTAGTGTCAGTCACTAATCTACCTCATTCAGTTCATGTCAAGATGATACATCACAATGCTCAACAACTGTCATCTCAGCTTTAAATAGATCTACATTTTCTCAACTTTACAATTAATTTTTTTGTTTAGAATCTAGTTACCTTTTTAAAAATGTGAGCAACTAATTCATTCTAATATATTCAAAGCAATTGCTGATTTAAAATATTCTCTCCAAAAATTAAGCAAAAAGAATAGTTCTAAATGAATAATAAAATAACTTATTATAGAAAGAAAATTGATTAAAATTTGCATTTTAAAAAATTTAAAAATCAGAGCTTTATAGACTTTTAAATTTTACTCTAAGTGCATTTTAAAAGGATAATTTTATGATATTTAAAAATATGTAAGTTAATTAGGGTGGCACTATTTCAAGTCAAACCTTTCCAGGGTGACACAGCCCAAGTATTTGGACATACTCTTGACTTTTTGCCATATATGTGCCCTTCAATATTTTTCCTTTTGTTTCTTTTTCTGTAATCTCCTCCCTTCTCCATTGTTAATACGTTTTTGCTTCTTTTTCAGTCTCTTTTCTATATCTTTCCTTATGACTCTTCCTATGTTCTTTTTTTCTCTATTTTCCTGAGTTATTTGTTCAAGTGGCCTTAAAATAAAAGTTTTTTAAATTAGTTTAATTAAACTGTTTGCCTCTTTTTCTTCTTCAACCTAGAAAATAGCTAGTGCTATGTTATAAGGGTTTTGAGAAGCATGCTAGGACATTTTCTCTCTTCCTTTCCTTTCTCTTGCCATAACCCTCTCTGTATCTTCCTAAATGTCATTCCTCTGACCTATTCAAACATCCGCATTGTTTCTTTTTATTCTCTTGTTCCAAACATGTTTTAATGATCTCTTATATTTCTCCAAACATTTTCAAAAGTCACTGGATTCCAATTTCCAAAGGGGGGAAAAAAAAAAAAAAACTCCATACTCATTACTGCAATTCCCTAAAATTAAAACAAAATCTTTCAAAAAATATTTGTGACACAATAACTGAATTGTTTTAATAACTGCAATTATTATATCAATATTTTAGAATAATGAGATATGTTGAATATGATGAAATATTTTGAAAGCAATTGCTGAAGTCAGTTAAGTCATTCACAGAAAAAGCAATTGACTTTACCTTTGGAAGACCAGCTAAAGTTTATACAGCTGACCTTTGAAAACATGGGTTTGAACTGTGCGGATCCACCTACACATGGATGTTGTTCAACCAAACAGGGATCAAAAATATAGTATTCGTGGGATGTGAAACCGGTGTATACCAAGGGCTGACTTTCGTATACCAAGGTTCTGCAGGGCCGACTATGGGACTTGAGTATGTCTGGGTTTTGGTACACTCGGAAGTCCTGGAACCAATCCCCAGTATACTGAGGGACTGTATAAAAAAAAGAACTTGGAGATGCTGAGGTTGTGTTTCTAAGCCAGCCAGCTAGAGTATTCCAATCTTTGCATCTTCAAAGGAGAATTACAAAAAATGCTCACCTAAAATGAATAAACTAATAATATATTCAACTTCCAAATCCATGCTTTGTATAGCTTTGTATGTATATGAAAACACCTTCTCTTTCTTTTCTTTCTCTTTCTTTCCAGTGTTTTCTCACAACAATCCACTCAACACCACAAGATGCATCCTTCCTACCCCTGGCCATGTGCAGCTTGAGTTACATCACTCCTGCACAGTACTCACAGACCTTCAACCGTTCCCTCGAAGCCTGCCAAATAAAGTTCATTTTAAATACACGTTCCATAATCTAGCTCCACTCTATTTTTCTGACCTAACACACCAGCGAAGTAGGGTATGTGTCCGTATGACTCCAGCAAGATTGAACTGTCAGCCCTCTGCCTTTGTCTCCACCGTGCCTAGTACCTTGTGTTCTGTCAGCTTGCATGTGTCCAAACCAGCCTTTCCATTAAGAGTCAACTTCTTGAAATCTTGGATTTTGACCAACCGGAAGTAATGTTTGCTTTCTCTAAACTTTAAAAACACATTTGTTGTGCTATTTTTCTATTGGTGCGGGGTTTTTTTTGTACACATAATTTCTAGTATCAGAGTGTAGGTGACATTATCAGTTGCTTAAGTGCAAAAAGCCTCTTGTTTGATTGATCCTAATATCTATCCTTGTGTTTACCATGCACTTTATATTAGGTAAGATTTATATGTCATTTAGTAAATGATTGAAATAGTGAATATGTCCTTAAAAATTATTGTGGCAATATATAAGGAATTATATTAAAGAATATAAAATATTTGGCTAAAAATACCTCCAATTTAGAGGCCTCACCCTTCACACTTTTTGAACCAAATCCCTCCAAGCCTGTCTTCATGAATGCATCTGAAAAGTCAGTAACAGGAGTTGGCTTTGTAGTAGATGTCTCATACCGTGATGAGGACTGCTCTCTGCCAGGAGAAGAAACTATTGAGCAACAATTCTCTAGGAAAGCATCTTACTGTGGAAATTAATTGCCCAACTATGAAACCTTATCAAGGTTTCCCCCACCCCCAATACCTGTGTACTTCTTTCTTTAAGTCAGTTTATCGAGGATACAGTTTCTGGCCACTTAACAATAGACTAGATACTTCTTCCCCTGCTTCTGATCTTTCTCAAGGAAAGTGTGTTCTATAATAATAAGTGGATGAAACTGAATCTCTTTCACATTCCCGTGCAAACCTTTAATCCAGGCCCTGATATCTTGCCTTGGTCCTGCTGTTGGTACAAAGTCTAGATTCTTTCAAGGATAAAAGAAACCACATGTGTTTGGGTGGAGGGAGCAGTGTTGAAAGAAAATAAACAGGGTCTTTCTCTTTTGTAAGTCATGGTCAGATATAAAAGACTCTGGTCGGTGGCGGTGGGGGGGAGGGGGTTAAATAATTAAGTACTCCTGCCAGTATCTGTAATACAAATGATCAACTCTGAGGACCTGCACCTCTGGCTTTTCTGACCTTAGCTTATCATCCAGATTCTTATTTCCTATGTGTTCATCTGGTTGCCTCTTTTCTGCTTTTGTTTCATCTTTTTTTTTTTTGAGACGGAGTCTCACTCTTTTTGCCCGGGCTAGAGTGCCGTGGCGTTAGCCTAGCTGACAGCAACCACGAACTCCTGGGCTCAAGCAATCCTCCTGCCTCAGCCTCCCGAGTAGCTGGGACTACATGTGTGCGCCACCATGCCCGGCTAATTTTTTCTATATATTCATTTTTAGTTGTCCAGATAATTTCTTTCTATTTTTAGTAGAGACAGAGTCTCGCTCGTGCTCAGGCTGGTCTCGAACTCCTGACCTTGAGCGATCCACCCGCCT
>NW_012149729.1:9179000-9179267 GCF_000956105.1 Propithecus coquereli
ATTTCAATTGCCATTTTATGTACATGAAGAAAGTGACATTCGATTTGGCACTTTTGTTCCATTGATTCAAATATGCCAGATTGTAATCACAGAAGTAACTACTGCATGTTTTTTTTTTCTTTCATATATTTTTTGGACAAATATTTTAAGAAAAAAATGTCTTACCATTAAGGGTGGCTTATAATGTAAGAAAATGAATTTTTATAAAAGGAGTTGCTAATAAAATATTTTTTAAAACATTTAGAGACAACAGAATTTATGTGGTGG
>NW_012149729.1:9180025-9183675 GCF_000956105.1 Propithecus coquereli
ACCTCAAGCAATCCTCCCACCTCAGCCTCCCAGAGTGCTAGGATTACAGCGTGAGCCACTACGCTCAGCCTAACCATGAATTTATCATGAACATATGTCTGCTCAAATTATAACTAGCGTTATTTAAGAATTTAAGTGTAGAACTAAGGCAAGAGAGATAATTCAAGGCAAAATCTAGTTATGTTTGAAATATTAATATAATCATAGAAAAAGATGTGGGTATGGATTTGTATTTAAGTTGTTCTGGTAACGGTGGTGGTGCCTGGCTTCTTTCTTCATTTGTATTTACAACTATAGTTAGCCACCATGCCTGTGGGTCAGTGTACTAAAGCATACTTTAACACAAACATTTGGTGCATCTGTGTCTTATACTCAGTAAATAGCACCTGATAAGAAATTTCTAGGTGACTTTCACATTGTGAGGAATCTGGGGCAAGAAGAAGAAATCTAGATAAATTGGTGAAAACTTTGTCCACAATATTCTTTGTAAAAATGTCCTTTATAAAAATGTCTCATCTCTTCTGCTTTTGAAATGCTTGTTGCAAGTTGAATATTTATGTATAATTTTCACTGAGTTTTTTTTCCTAGTATATTCCTGAGTTAAACAAAATCGCCTATACTTGGAAATAAAGTCTGTGCTGCTCATCCTAACTCATTGCTTTAGTGAGTGAAGTGCTCTAATAATAGCGTTAAGATTTCAACATACAACAGATTCAGCAAAAGGTTTCACAGGCAACTCTAACAAGACTGCACAGCGAAGACATACGTTTATCCTTTATTTAGGATGACAAAAACTTAAACATATCTTTCAGTACTGTCTCTCTTTTTCTTACACAGATACACTGTATATCAGTAATCTGGACACCAAGTTATTTAAAGCTATTATTTAGTACCATAATAAGTAGTAATTTAAATACAAGGTAAAATCACCACATTGTCTTGTTTACTACTGATGTTAATTTTAAGCTGACGTTCAATGCTTCCAAAAAAGGCAGCCTATGATTTGTTATCATTAAACTGTCAACTCAGCTTTGAGTTGGAAATAGATTCACACTCCACTTTTTACAGCATATCACTTTATTTTCTATCAGTCAAAAAAAAAAAAAAATCCAGAATCGTTTTAATTGTGTCTGTGCTATTTTTCTATTAACTGTTTCATGCATTTTTCCTGGCCTTTTAATTGCAGTTTAATAGTGGTCATTAACACATTAAGGGGTGTTAGAAGAACATTTGAAGTCCTCTTGACTTCTACCAAAGTTGACACTTCAATGCTAGAGTAATTTCAGCTATTCATTTATTTAATAGTGACCTATGCAAATGTGGAACCATGTCATTTTACAAATTGACTGTAATAATTAACTAGAAAGGCAGAGTAAAATGAAACAGGTTATAATTAGAATATAACTGCTACAGTATTACGTCAGCTAGAATAAAATAATCTCAAATGATTAAATTGGTTTCAATTATTAAGAATCAGTTTAATGTACCCACTGTTCTGATTTTTACATTTCTCTTTTTTGTGTGCATTAGATGTCACCTCATACAATTTATGTATTTTATTCATCTTGGTAAAACAGGCATTACAGAAGTTTAATTAAGTAGTAAAAGACTTCACATTATTCTGCTGAATTCTAAATTAGTTGTAGAAACTAGTCAGAGTGCATGCTACGTACTACTCAGGATCATTTCAATTAGCTCTATCTATTAAGGCACACAACATTCCCCTTACACAGTAAATATATGTAACATGTCACTAGTCATCAGAGTAGGTGTTTTAATCTCATAATTATCACAACTTTCCTAACTGGTTCTTGGATGCATCATTTTCACCTATATCACTTTTTTCTTACATAATAACTGATCCATCTATCTCAAATTCCAATATTTTTCTATATTCATGACTCTGAAACACTTGGAGGTAGGGCTTGCTTCATGGATGTGCAACCTATGCAACGTCAAACAGACCCCACTCCATTCCATTCTGGAGTTGTAAAAATATTTCCAATAATTAGAATTTACAGCTAGATAACTATAAAGAAGCTATTACCATACTCAGAAGGGCACTGTACTTGGCTTAATATTCTGCTCTTTCTGTATCAAAATCATTAAAATTTTTGAATAAGGAGCCTTGCATTTTCATTTTACACCAAGCACTCCAAATTATGTAGCCAATCCAACTTGAAGGATGTAGTAGAGAAGCCCAACGACTTGTTCCTCTTTGGCCAAATATTAAACACTTTACTCATTTAGCTGATTATGAGGAATTAACTCTACCCGATGTTTAACGTCAGAAAATTTTCCCATGGGGACAGAGTGGATAAAGAGGGCATCTGCCTAGCCAGTTAAATTAGCCAACAACATTGGCAACCAATGGAGCCCAAGTAGTCACAACCAGATCATTTCCTTGTACATGCACTGTGTTTTAATTAGCATCTTCATATCCCGGTACTGGTTTAGTTATTGTTTCTTATCCAAACAAAGAAGCTATATACCAATAATGCTAAAGTCAAAAGAATATATGAAATATGTTCAAATTCAGATCACATAACTACCTGTAACACAGTTAAGAAAAACTGGTCTCCAGCAAAAACATATCTCAAAATTCTAAAATATCCTTATCCCATAGGAATCTGAGATGATATCTAGCTAGTTATAAATTCACTTATTCAATAAAAACAAACTCTGGTGGCCTCAACATTTGGTTATTCTTCTCTCAAAATCAGAATTTTAGGTATGTATACCTAAAATACTTTTTTCCACAAGAGTATGTTTTTGATATCATGTTTCTCTCTTTTATTACATCTTTATTTATTCTAATTTATCCTGACAGCTTTAACACTTTGATCGGTTACTGATCAAAGTAACTGAGGCAGTCAAGGAACTTGATGCCTCATGATCAACTATAGCACTAGTTAAAAACCCAAATCCCTACTGAATCAGAAGTTAAAATCTTATTAATTCTTTCACTTTTTCCTAAGTTATTTGTTCATTAGTTTAGGAGTTCCTTTGGGGCATATAATAATGATTTGTGGCATACTGCTCTACAACCTGAGATATTTAGCATACACATTTGGTTTCTGTGCTATGAGGAAATATCTTTAAAACTCCAAGACAGGAACTGACCAGAATAAAGGCAAAGTCCTTTTTCCTCCTCTTACTCAGTATCACTCCATTCCATTCTGGAGTTGTAAAAATACTTCCAATAATTAGAATTTACAGTTAGATAACTATAAAGAAGCTATTACCATATCCAGAAAATGGTAATCTGATATTTAGATATTTTGTGAAACAGTTTTAAAACTAAGAATGACCCAGAACTAATTAAACAATCCAGAGATTGGATGAAAATTAGCATACACGTGTTATAAAGATTTGTTTAGAAAAACTTATTTCCCCAAATTTTAGTCTTGATGCATAAGATCCCAGGTTATGAATCTGGGGAAAACCTCAAACACAACCCCAAATCAAACTGATTGACTGAGATAGTATCCTTAAGAACTTAGATCCCATTGTCAAATAAATTGACTTCTCTTTACAGTACTTGGAGACCAAAGCATTTTCTGCCTTCTGCCCTATTGTAACTGGTCAATTCAATCAAATACATCAATTCAATAATTTTTAACCATAACCCTTTCCCATCTTTTAACAAT
>NW_012149729.1:9185710-9193151 GCF_000956105.1 Propithecus coquereli
GGGGAGTCGATTGTGAATAACACACAAACAAGTTCATCTGAATAACAATTTTCCTCCTGGTTGATACATCTTCTATGGCTCCACAAGCAGTGATCCTGATATATATTTCTCAACCTGCTGCCTACCACCTATCCCTCTGTTGATGCTTCATAAGTGAAGTTTGCTGCTACCCTCCTCCTCCTTTTAGCAAAAGCTGGACCTGGAATGCAGACGTGCTCCACCGTCTTTCCATTGGTAAGGTGTGGAGGAAATGTTCACCAGGTAAGTACCCTCACAACTACTGACTGCCACATGAAGCAAAAATGGCACTGTCATAAACTACCAAATGTAGTATTTGGATGACCTTGCTGTAGCCACCAAATTTTTATCACCTTTGCTGGGAGACACAAAACACAAGAGGTTAAGCGACTGAACTACTTGTAACTGGTCAAAAACAGAGAGCAAATAGGTCTCTAACCTGAACCTGACCGACACTGAGGTTGAGGCAGTGTTCTCCTGAGGGGAAATAAGGAACTCCTTTGCTCCTATTCACCAGGTCCTTGCTGTGGGAATTTCAACTCTGTAAGGCAAAAATACACCTGCCTCAGTTCTGGTCTGGGTTTCATTATCTTATCTTTTCTTAATTTCATAACTTCTTACTTTCCTTCTGCTGAAGGGATTTTACCAACAGCAAGGATTCAGGAAAACCTTTAGGTGAAGGAGTCTGTGATTCTTCAAATAACTCCCTCAGAAATGTGACCAAAGAAAAAGAAGCTTGTTACTCCTGCAGTAGCAGTAGCTGGAGTATCAACATTTACGCTAACTATGCAAGTTCCATTTTCCGCAAGATGATGGAAAGAGGGCCGGATGATACCTGTACATGCAGCTGGGGCATTATAGGAGAGGAATCCTGAGCTTAGAGAACGAGAATAAGGGATTAAAAAGTACTGGCCTAAGTAACTCTGACAAGTGGATACACCCACATACACACCGCCACAACCAAAGTATGGAACGTTTCCACCACCCAAAAAAGTTCTCTCATCCCCTTGTGCAGTCAATCTCCCTTCTGTACCCCTGGCCCCCTGGCAACCACTGATTTAATCTCAGTTGCTGTAGATTGTTTTGCTTATTTTAGAATTTCATATAAGTGAAATCACACTGTCTGCATTCTCTGGCGCCTGGCTTCTTTTGCTCAGTATGTTTTTTTTTAAGATTTGTCCAATTGTTGGCCTAAATAGTGGTGAATCTTGTATTTTATTTATTTATTTATTATTACTGTGTAGTGTTCCCTTATATGAATCATATGAATATATCAAAATGTATTTGTTAAGTCCATTTGTCTTTTGACAAGCGTTTGAGTTGTTTTCGGTATGGGAGCATTTGAACGACTATGACCATTTATGTTCTTGTCTTTTGTGGATGTATGTTTTTAGAGTAAATAGCTAGGAATGGAATTGCTGCGTTATATTTAAATATATGTTTAACTTTATAAGAAAATGTCAAAGAGTTTTCCAAAGTCACTGTATCATTTTATATTGGTATCAGTTATGTATGGAAATTCTCATTGCTGTCCGCCCTTGTCAACACTTGAGATTGTCAGTTCATTTAAATTTAGCCACTATGAGTGTGCAGGGATATTTCAATATGGTTTAATTTGCATTTCTTCAGATGACTAATGATGATGAACAACTTTCCATAGGCTTATTGGCCATTCGTATACCTTCTTTTGTGAAGCATCTGTTCAAATGTTTTGCGTATTTTAAAATCGGGGTTTTTATTTGTTTATTATTGAGTCGTAAAGTTTTTTTAATGTATATTCTGGACACAAACTCTTTTTGAGCTGCATTTATTATAAATATACTCTCCCAGAAATTATTCTAAGTGCAATGAGGCATAGAAGGACAAATACTGTGTGATGTCACTTAAATGTGTAATCTAAAACAATTAAACTCAAAAGTAGAGAATACAATGGTGGTTACCAGATTCTAGGGCTAAGGGAGATGGAGAGATGTGGATTAAAGGGTACAAAGTTTCAGTTAGAGTGGAGAAATAAGTATATTGAGATTGATTGCACAGCCTGGTGACTATAGTTAATAATGTCTGGCATCCGGACACTTCCCAAATCCATTTCCTTCTCCTCAAGTCAGTTCAGGCTGTGAGGAGCTGCATCTGCTTCAGAGAGACAGAGATGGCAACTCCCCAGAGCTAAAGCAGGCTCCAGCAACTGCTGGGGCCATCCCTGGCTCTCTCACCTCAAAAAGAAGTTGTTCCTACCTGTGAAGATCCATGGCTTTGATGGGGGGCTGCTCCCTGTCTCTTCCAGCAGTCATGGGGTACCATTCCACTGGGACGCTGATGGGCCCCACCCAGGGACATCGAATTCTGTTACTGAAAGTTTGGCACTTGTCCCCAAGGCCACATCAGAAGAATGCAGACAAGTGATTTGAAGAGAAGGAAAGAGGAGTTAATTAATTTGCCAGCAAATGAGGAGGTTGGCAGACTCCTGTCTCAAAGTACCAAAATCCTTAAAAGCGACTTCTATATATTCATGTTGTGTCTCAGAATCTTGATAAATTTACTTTTCAGTTACTATTTTTTTCCCTAGAATCTTTAGTTATGGAAAATAAATTATCATGTAATTTATGAATAAAGTTACTTTTGCTTTTTCTGGTAGATAAATATATCTTGCTGGAGGTTTTTTTTTTCCTTATTTCACTGGCAAGCACCCCTCATACCACAACAAGGTAAGAGCATTCATCCTTACCTTGTTCCTGATCTTAAGGGAGACACATTCTGTGATTTACAATTAATTATGAAATGAACTGTAGGTTTTTAGATTTTTTTTATTAGTTTTAAAGAGTATTTACTACTTATAGTATACTGAGTTTTTAATCAATGGATGCCAAACATTATCATATGCAATATCTACAATGATTACGATTATAGCTTTTCACTTTTATTTTGTTAATGTGGAATTTCACTAATAGATTTTGAAGGATAAGCCAAGTTGTATGCCTGGAATATACCCCACTTGGTCATAATGTATATTTCTTTCACCAAATGTTGGATTTCGCTAGCTACTATTTTGTTCAGAATTTTGGCATCTATGTTTATGATAATTATAGGTCTTCATTGTTTCTTTTTGGGGAGCTTTGTTTTGTTTTGTTGTCTGTTTTTGCTATCGATAATGCTGACTTCATAAACTGAGTCGAGAAGTATTCCCACTTCCTACTTTTGTGAAATATTTAGTTTAAAATCATTAAATTTCTTCTTTAAATATCTAAGGGAATGGACCAATAAAGCTTCCTGAGCCTTGTGTTTTTATATGATGTGTTTTAAATTGTGAATTCAATATAACGCTGTTCTAATTTTCAAATTCTTCTTATTTAAGTTTGTGCCTTAGAAAGAATTTGTCCATTTTGTTATGTTACCAAATTTCTTCATGTGAAATTGTGCATAATATTATCTTTATAATTATCTTTATAATTTTTATCTTTATAATTTCTGTTATCTTTATAATTTCTATAGCATCTGTAGGGTTATGTTATATTACATTTTTAATACACATCATTTGTGTTTTCTCTTTTCTTTCTTAATCAGACTAGATACATGTATGCCATTTTTATGAATCATCTAGAAAATCCAATTAGTTTAATTGATTCTCTGTTGTTTTTCTGTTTTTTATTATTTCCTCGATTTCTACTCTTACCTTTATTTGTACTTTCTCTTATTTACCTTGGGTTTAATTCACTCTTTTGCCCTTAGCTTCTTATTATGGAAGATTAACATTGATTTTAAACATCTTTTTTGAAATAAGCATTTAAATTTATAAATTGTCCTATAAGCATTTTTTAACCTAAATCCTGTATATTATTAAATGTTATTTCCCTTTAATGTAGCTTTAAATATTCTCATATTTTCACTAGAATATTTAAAATTATTTTTAATTTAATCATATTTGGGGATTTTCCAGAAATCTTTTCATAACCTAATATCAGACTTGATATTATATCTATCTTACATACCATCTCTAGGAAAATGTTAGAATTGATTATAAAAGAATTTGAATTGTAGGAAATGAAGGTCACTGGGGGCTATGTTTGAGATTGGCTACCACAGATATGTACATATTTAGTGTTGTGTCTTTTTGAATGAACTCACCTTTTGTCATAATATAACATCTCTCTTTATCTCTGAAAATATTTCTTGTTCTCAATTCTACTTTGTATAATATTATTATAGCCACTAAAGCTCTCTTATGATTAGTGTTTTCATGTTATATGTTTTATCATACTTTTCATTTAACCTGTGTCTTTGCATTTTAAATCAAGTTTCTTATGGACATGATAAAATTAGGTCTTTTTTATTTCAGAATATTATGGGAGTACAAATGTTTGGTTACATGGATTGCTTTTGTACTGCTTGAGTCAAAGTTATAAGTGTACCCATCACCCAGAAAGTGTACATTGTACTCGTTGGGTATGATTTGACCCATCCCCTCCTCCACCCTCCCAGCTGCTTGATTTCTGTTGAGTTTTACTTCCATGTATACACACGAGTGCTGATTGGTTAGTTCCAATTTAATAGTGAGTATGTGCGGTGTTTGTTTTTCCATTCTTGTAATACTTCACTTATGAGAATAGTTTCTAGTTCCATCTAGATTGTTGCAAAATGTATTAATTCTTTTTTTAATGGCTCAATAGTACTCCATGGTCAAATGTGAATTATACATGGATCAACACAATGGTAACCCACCAATGTAAAATCTGATAAAAACTAAATATCAGAGCCCATATAAAATAATGTCTCAAGAGGTAAAACAAAGCAATAATTTTCTGCTCAACAGGATGAACAGAAAGGCATCCCACTTATCAATTCTTTCAATAAATGTGAACAGCTTGAATTCCCCACTCAAGAGACGTAGGCTGGCTGAATGGGTAAAAAAATACAAACCAAGTATCTGCTGTCTCCAGGAAACACATCTAACCCACAAGGACTCATTCTGACTCAAGATGAAGGGATAGAAAAAAATATTCCATGCAAATGGAAATCAAAAAAAAGCAGATGTAGCCATTCTCATATCAGATAACATAGACTTAAAATCAACAATAGTAAAAAAAGACAAAGATGGTCATTATATTAATGTAATGGTAAAGAGAGCAATTCATCAAGAAGACATAACAATCCTAAATATTTATGCACTGAACACAGGTGCACCTAGATTCATAAAACAAACCCTGCTAGATCTAAAAAAAGTGATAAAAGGCAGCATTGTAATTGCCGGGGACTTCAATGGCCAACTGACAGAACTGGACAGATTCTCCAACAAAAAATAAAGAAAGAAACACTGGACTTAAACAAGACTTTAGAGCAAATGCGCCTAACAGACATTTACAGAACACTGTACCCCAAAACTATTGAATATACATTCTTCTCATCAGCACGTGAAACATTCTCTAAGATTGAACATTAATTCAGCTTATTTAGAACATTTACATTTAATGGAATTGTCAATATAATTGAAGTTAAGTCTACAATATTCTTATTGGTTTTCTCTTGGTTCTCCTGCTCTTTGTTCCTTTTTAAAATTTTCCCTTGCCTTCTATATAATTGAATATTTTTAGTATTCTATTTTTATCTCCACTGTCTTTAACTTAGAGTCTATCTCTAAATATATTCATTCATATATAATGCAGGAGTCTTTCTATTTACCATTCCTCTATTTTGTGCTATTATGTCATGTATTTTACTTCTCCATATATATTAATAGTCAATTATCTTTTAAAGTGATTTAAAATGAGAGAAAAAATACCTTTTTATATTTCCCAATACATTTGCCATTTCTGGTAGTCTCCATCCCCTTAGTATGGATTTAAGTGTCCATGTGGGTCATTTTCCTTCAGTTTAAAGAACTTTCTTTATCTTTTTTGTTGTTGTGCATGTTTGCTGACAATGAATTATTTAGCTGCATTTGGCTAAAAAAAGTTTTTATTTTGCCTTTGCTTTTGAATGATATACATTCGCTACTTATAGAATTCCAGATTGACAAATATTTTCCCCCTTCAGCACACTAATGATGCCATATTTCATTATCCTCTCAGTTACATGGTTTTTATGAGGTATCAATAGTATTTATAATCTTTAGTCCTCTGTTTGTAATGTCTTTTTTCCTTTGATGCTTTTAGGGTGCTCTCATCATTACATGTTTTTAGCATTTTGTTTATGATATACCTTGCTATATATTTCTTTATACTTATTCTGTTTGGAATTTGTTTAGTTTTTATATCTGTGAGTCTGTTGTTTTTATCAAATTTATTAAATACTTGGCTAATATTTATTCAAATACAATGCTTAATATTGTCCCAAAGTCACTGAGGCTCTGTTAATTTTTTAGTTTTTCTTTTTCCTCTTTGCACTTTATTTTGCATAGTTTCTGTTGCTATGTCTTTATCTTCAACAATCTTTGACCTGTTTAATCCGTTGCATGCCCCATGAATATTTCATTTCGGATATTATATTTCATTCTTAGTTGTACAAGGTCCATTTGGTTTTTTTGCTATCTTCCATTTCTCTCCTCTTGATACCCATGTTTTCATTTAAATTTGTGGATACATATATAGTGGCTCTTTTAAAGTTTTTGTCTACTAATGTTATCATCTATATCAACTTTGAGTCATTTTAAAAATGATTTTTCTCTTTATTATTGGTCATGTTTTCTTGCTTCTTCATATGTCTAGTAATTTTTTCTTGGATGCTAGACATTATAAATATTATATTATTGAGCTTCTAGACTTTTAATTTTCCTTTAAATAGTACTGAATATTATATTGAAAGATAGTTCAATTGTCTTGTTGATCAGCTTGATCTTTTACAGGTTTATTTTAAGTTTTGTCGTGATAGGTATAGTGTGTTTTTTACTGTACTCTGGTGCTATTTTGGCATTGCTAACAGGGACGGCCCATCTGGGGTCTCTATCAAAATCCTGAATGTTCATTGAGATCTCTTCACTCTTGCTGGTTAAAATTTAAATCTATCCTAGCCCTATGTAAGCTTTTGGAATGATTCACTTTTCAATCCCTAATAATAGTTATTTTTTCTATTTTTTTTCCAGCCTCAAAGCATCTCTAAATATCACATATGCACCTTAGAAGTTGGCAAAAAATGTAGGACTTCTAAGGAACGTTATGAAACCATTTATTTGCATAGCTTTTTTCTCTCTGATACCTTTGTCCTCCATTTCATCCAATTCAGGTGTGCTGCACTATGATCCCTGTCTCTCCCACTTTGCAAGGCTGCCATGATTTGCTTTGGTTCTCCATCCTGCACAGGGTCTTTATATATAATGTACCTTATTTAGTTCTTTTCTTTCAGTGATCACAGTTCTGGGCTACCAGTGGTCTAACGTCTAGGAGTAGTTATTTCACTCATTTTGTAAAGTTTTTTCATTGTTTATAACAGGAAG
>NW_012149729.1:9193766-9200471 GCF_000956105.1 Propithecus coquereli
AAGTGACTTACTTAACTATAAAATTCCATCCATTCAATTTGTAAAACACCCACATGGTGTGACTTGAAGCTCCCTATAGAGAGAGGTGAGAGAAGACAGCAGGTTTGTAGGAAGGAAGAGAGGTCAGACTTAGCAGAAAGAATATGAGTGAAGCATGAAAGTAAGAAAGTGCAAGGCAAGTTCTGGGAATGAAAACAAAACCAGTTTGGCTCCAATGAGGGGGAGTACTATGAAATAAGACTGGAAAATATAAAATAAATTGGGGCCAGATTATACAGGCTTTTGAATGCCAGGCTGAGGATTTGCTGCTCTTTTTGGTTAAAAATGGGGAGTCACTGAAGGTTTTTGAGTAGGGGAGTGAACTGACCTTTGGGTCAATTACTCTGGCTGCAATGTGTAAAGTAGATTGGAAGAGGGAGAGAATAAAAGTGAAGAGACACCCTGGGAGGCTATTGAATTAGATCAGGTGACAAGTAATGAGAACCTGAACTATGAGAGTAGCAGTAGGACTGGAAAGAAAAGGATGGATTCAAGATATCTTTCATGGGTCAAATCTATTGGGCTTAGTGACTAATGAGATCTGAGAGAACTGTTAAAAAAAGGTTTCTGAGATTGTTAAGCCTGATTTACTGAGGAAGGGATGAAGTAGGGGAATAAGGATGAAATCAGGTTGGAGTGGTTGTGGTGGATGTGTGTGGGGTGTTGATGGTGGTACTTTTTGTGGTGATAGAAGTTTTATGGGGAAGAGGTATTGAGATGGGTTTTGATATGCTGTCCTTATAAGTAGTGGAAGGTAGCAGTTTTCAGAAAAAGAATAGGATAATTAAATTCTAGAGTTTGAAGGACTGCATATAGGTCATGGTTGGTTCTCAATAAATGTTGACTGAACAAATTCTAATTAACTCCAATGTACATTGTGAATTCATTTGTTTGACAAATATTTAATTAATAACCACTATGTGCCAGGTAGTGGGAATTGGGAGATATGGTTTTTAACAGACATTATGTCTTCTTGATGGAGAATTTGCTCTAGCGGGAAGGAGCCAATTAAATGAGCATTTACAATATACAACAGCATGTACAACTTTGGTTAAAGTACTGGTTGATATGGAAGAAGACACCAGGGATCTTTCCAAACAGAGAATGCTCAAGGAAGGTTTCACAAATGAATATGTGCCTCAGCTGAAAAGCTGAGTAGGAATTAGCCAGGTGAAAAGGGGTAGGACAGAGACAGAGGGGATCTCAGTTCCAAAAGGTGATACAGGTTGAGTCTTTTGAGGAACGGAAAGAAGTTCATTATGGCTGAATCATAGAGTATGAATGAAGAAAGGTAGAGAGCACTTCATGAAATATCTTATCCACCTTTTAAAGGAATTGAACTTTATCACAAGAACAGACAAAATCCACTAAAATGTTTTAAGCAGAGAAAACAGCCTAATCAGATTTGCATGTATTAAAGATTTATTAACTATCCACTCTGAGCTAAAATATTTATTGGAGCCTCAAGAATTCACACACAAACAAATAGGATCAGTGTAATAAAATAAGGTCTACAATAGTTTAAAATGCTATTTACATAAGCTTATACTCATTAGGCAAGTATAAAATGCTATAGAAACACAGATAAGAGGTCAATTAATATTGTCTGTCAGGAGGGAGGTATTAAAAAATACATAAGAGAGGGTCATTTTGAGCTGGACCTGGAACATTAAATAGACCCTTCAAATAAATAGTTCAAGTAAGTAGCCAAGTAAAATTTTATTTACAACTTTTAAGATCTCTCATCTGTGTCCAATTACCACTTTTTCTGTCATCAATTTTCTCTCACATTGTTTATTTTTATTTGTCTTTAATGTTGATGTATAGTTGGTTGAAGTATATAAGTATTTTAATTTGTATAAGAAAAGCTACCTTATCCAATCACCAATGTGCTCAAGGCACAAATATTTACCAAGTACTATATAAGTATTTCAATATTTTAGCAACTGACCCAGCTTTACCAGAAAGTATGTATTAATATTTTCTGACCCCTAGCACTGGAAGTAAGCTCTATTCTCTGCCGCATCCCCCAGGGATGTGGCTTCTTGTGGAAAAGATTGCTACCACTCACTCTGCTGCCTTTCCCAGCTCACATGCAATTGGGTTGTCTGTGTGATTGAGCTCAGTGAAGGAACCCAATGGAATATCCTTCCTCTAGACTTGGCCAAAAATGATCCCACATGAATGTTCACATTTTTCTCCTTGGTATACTAAATGCAGATAATCCAAAAAAGGACTTCATAGGGACCCCAGGAAATGGTGGGGCCACAAGTTGGAGGGAGCTTGGATGACTGAGTCACTGCTTGGAAGACAGCTGCTCATGAGAACCACTCAGCCCAATCAGAGTATGAATTGAGAGAGAAATTTATATGATGCTAAAGCCACTGAAATTTGAAAATTGTTACTGCAGCTAGTTTTAATTACCTTGACTAAGAACAGTCCTGTATGATTTTACTCAGTGCTTCTAGAAATTTGAATGCTGCTCCAGTTCCCTACATGACTTTATTGCTAGAATTTCCTGATGTGATACCCAACTAAGGACATAATATCTTCCCTTTATATAGTCAATGAGTATAATGTCATTGCTGATTCTTAGGGACCTTGACTACATCTTAAGGGACTTTTTAACTTTAATTTTTATGCCATTTATTAATTATTTCAGCTAATATTTATTTAGCAGACATTGAGTTAGGTGACAGCTAGTTTCTACCTTGGTATGCCAGACATTAGGTAGATTTCTGGCTAAGTTGTTCTTATAGGATACTACTAGAGAATCATAAAGGAAATAAGTCTCATAGCAAATTAGATTTATCCTGATTTAAAAAACAGCACTAAATTTTGTGCTTACAAATTATTATTGTACACTTATTGAAGTACACTTATCAAAAAGACATACACTGTGTGTAGTGGCATGCACCTGTAGCCCCAGCTACTTGGGAGACTGAGGCAGGAGGATCTCCTGAGCCCAGGAGTTAGGGCTGTAGTGCATTACGATCACACATGTAAATAGCCACTGCACTCCAGCCTGAGCAACACAGCTAGATAGACCCTGTCTCTAGAATTAAAACAAAACAAACAAACAAAAAAAGATATGGTTTCCTCAATATTATCTGGTTATAAATAGTATGTGATCAGAATTGGTATTAGCTATCATAGATCTTTTTCAAATAATTAGGAATCTTGTTAAGAAAACTAAAATTTTGTTTGACTGTACAAGATACTTTTTTCCTAGCCAAAGATTCGGAGAAAAATATCACACTTTGTGTCTGGATCCAATAAGAAGACTTAAAAGCCTTCATCATCGTTCCCTCATTCAGCATCATGTATGGTTAACTCACACAGGCCTGAGTTGGAAACCCTGTTTGATGCCTACTGACTCTTTGACAGACCCTGGGCAATTTACATAACCTCTCTCAGCCTCATGAAATAATAGTACCTTATACTTCTGCCCTTGCTTCCCTGCAGTTCTTTTCTCAACACAGCAGCCAGAGTGATCCTGTTAAAACGTTTAAGTCAGATCATTTTATGACTTTGCTCAAAACTCTCCAATGGCTTTTCATCTCACTTAGAAAGAACAAAAGTCAGTCTTTATAATGGTCTACATGGCTATATGTGATTGGATAACTGTCTGACCTCATTTCTGTTCCTCCTCTTGCTAACTCTATTCCAGTTCACTAACCTTCCTGCTAGTTTTCGAAAGAACAGGATTTAAAAAACGTGTGGTTTTCATCTTCTCAGCATCATTAGTATTTCTGATTTGTCAACATCTTAGGTGACTGTTTCCATAATCTTCAGAATAAATTCCTAATGATAATAGTTACCATTCTGTTATGCTTATTATGTGCCAACATGGCACCATTCAATCCTCACAGTAACCCGAGAAATAACAATACCTAATGATTTTGGAGTGTGCTCTGGATCATGCTGTGCAGGTTCAAATCCCCACTCCACCTCTTACTGTGACTTTGGGCAAGTTACTTAACCTGCCTTTGTCTCAGTTTCCTTATTTATAAAATGAGTATTAAAATAGTAGTTTCTATCTAATGGAGGTGATACGAATTAATATTTGTAAAGTTCCTAGCAAAAGGTCAAGCACATAGCCATCATTACATAAGTGTTTGCTAAATATTTAAATAAAATTTAAAATTTAAATAAAATAAATTCTGAACCCCTTTGTGCCTCAGTTTCATTATCTGAAAAATGGGGATAATAATATAGGACTTCATAGGATTTCTGTGAGACTTAATGGTATAGCATACAGACCATAAAACAGTGTCTGGCACATAGTAAGCTCTCAATAGTGAGCTATTAATATTTTTGACATCATAAAGACATGGGGTTTTAGACAAATTAACTACAATGTCCTAGATTATACAATCTGTAAGCAGATGAATAGAATCTTTGTCCAAGACTATCTGGTGCAAAATGGCATTCTTAACCATAATCTTAAAGGGTTATAGGCACATTTTTTGTTTGTGAGTCTTAATAATTCAAATGAGGCATAAATGCCTTCAATTTCCATACCTTTTATGTATAATGATAGTTGATTTTTTGTGTGGCATGTTTTAAACATTCATCTGTGTCATTTTTTCTCCACGTCCCTATTTGTTGATGGAGCCCCCTTTCTAATGTGGATTCTAAATACTTAGATGAAAGAGGCATGAGTTCACCAGAAATTTGGGAAGAATAGAGATTACCAACTCTAAATTTCTCCTTGGATGGAATGTTCTCTCTTCTACCACAACTTCATTCTCAACTGCCAAACTATCACCAGGCATGAGAGTTCTTGCTGGAATGGAGAAAGATGGTGGTCAGGAGACAATCTTAAGACAGTATCTGGGGGCAGCGATCCCACGTGGACGTGGCTAAAATAGACGCACAGATGTCAGAACTGCAGTGGCTCCCACCCCTTCCTTTTTGTGTGTTTGTTTCTTTGGAATTACTGCTGTTTATCTGTGGTAGAGATTAGAGAAAATTGTTAGAGAGCACTGTAATGTCAATAACATAAGGGAGATTATTTCTAAATCAATAATTTTGTTTTTCACCCTTCATTTGTTCAACCACAAAAGCCAATAATAAAGCTGCATCCAAAAAGAAACAGTTATTGCAAAATAACTTAAGGTGAGAAAGGCAGCCAAGTATATGCTTCAGAATGTTTTCATAGGGAAACATCTGCAAAATGTTTGTGCAGTAGAAATAGCACAAGTGTTTACATAACAATTGTGCAGCTATTTTCCTTTTTGGCAATGAGGACACACCCATACAGTACATTTGAAAATATTTGTGTATTTCAGCTACATTTCACTGGCAACAGTCACACAATCACAGTGACTAGGTATCAATCAACATTCCGTTTTCCAGCTGTTTCACGAAATGTATAATCGCTCACAAAATGTATTTGGTTCCACATATATACATTTTCAACTTTTCCCGTCTGTTTCATGAAGTGCACTACTGGAAAAACTGGACACATTTTAAACACCCAAATGAAGAATCATCTGAATGGAATGGTGTCTCTGTTTTCTAAAACAAGCCTCATAAAAAGCAAAAGCATTATTTAATTCTGAGCAAAGGAGACTGTCCTAAAGAGTAAGTATTTTAAAAAACATCCAATTTACTCTTAATACTGTGCAATAAACTATGATATGTAATTCTGAAAGAGCCAGAAAGTCCTTTTCAGAAACAAAAAATGAAAGAGCCTTCAAATTTACTTTAAATTGGGGCCCAGTGACTGCCCTTAGCAAGTAGAAACTCTGTGGACACAAGGATAAATCATTAGAAAAGAAGATGGAAATATAGCTGATTCTTATATTTTTTTCTATATATAAAACAAACAGATACCTACATAGGAAAGTGGAGTATGAAGATACACGTGTAACAGCTGCTGCTGCTGAGAAGCTTATCAGTTTTAGGCAACGTATTCACAAACAATGTCTGCAATCAAGTAAGAGCTGTGATGAGTGAAACGCGGGAGATAGTCCACCAGAAACACTTTCCAAGGTGTCAGTTCCAAATATTACTGGATTAAATTGAAGTAAACCCCATTTGATTCAGATTTTGAATCATTATACAAATATTGAAATGGAACTTGGCATTGCTGCCGCCAAAGCAGACAGGCACCTTAAGTAAAAATGTAAAGACATTCCTTTTCAACTCCTGCTTGACTCTGTCGTGATAAACTCATGTAGACTGCATGCCAAACCACAGCCACCTGTCAGTCTGTACACTAGGCAGCTAGTACTCACCTAGAGTCAGTAGTCCACAGTGGGATACTGAAACCCCAAGATGAATAGCCTCCTGCTATTTAGCACCAAGGATCAATTAATTAAATGAACAACTTAGTTACTTACTTAATTAAATATATCTCCCCAGAAGTTGAAGACAGGTTCAGAAAAATAAAAGACAATCAAAGAGAAAAGGAGAATTATTGAAAAGTAGAAATCATTTTGCAAACAAAGCTAGAGAGAAAAGTAATTTTAAATGTATTTTGAATGCTATTTTATTATTAGGTCAACAAATGTTCCCTCTATTCTTATTTAGAACAACTAATATTATCTACAAATTCTGAATAGGTGAAATTATATTTTGTTCTGTGTATGTAATAAATTATTTTCAACAAAATAATATTATTAATGGAATTACATTCCCTACTCTTTTCTCTTCTTT
>NW_012149729.1:9213145-9218145 GCF_000956105.1 Propithecus coquereli
GAAAGCACACAAAAGGGATCTATTTAATCTGGAGAGTCATGGTAGGTCTGTCACTTAGGATTGGCTGGGATATACTGTGGTAACAAGGAACGGCCAACCCCAGTGACTTACATGAGCAACGGTTTGTTACTCCCTTGTGTTACATGCCCATAATAGGTAAATAAGAAAGTTTTACTTGTCATAGTTAGAGACCCAGACTGATGGAATAGTCCCTGTCTGAAACGCATGGTAGAAGGAACAGAGACATTGCAAACCCCACAACGGCCCGTCGATTGACCCACATCATTTCACCTTTCATGGCACTGGCCAAAAAGCTAGTATCATGGTATACAGTAAAGAATGTGGCCTTGCTTAAAGAGAGGTCTGGACTTTGCTTTTGGCTTCTGATTGGAGTGTCTTTGTTTAGCATGAGGACTTGGTACACCTAACAGTCTTAGGGTGGGGGATGGCCATAGTGTACAGACCAACCATGTGATTTAGGGCAAGAGCTTTGGGTTACACAATATTCATTGACTTGGAGACTGAGTCCAACCACTTGGATAACCAATCAATCAGTCAATCGTGCCTATGTAATGAAGTCTCAATAAAAACTCTGGACATCAAAGCTGGAGTGAGCCTCCTTTGTTGGCGATATTCTGAAAAATATTGACCCTGAGCAAGTAAAGGGTCCTAAGGACAAGAAAAACCTTGCATTTGGAACTCTCCCAGACTCTAGCCTGTGAATCTCTTCCTTTGATTGATTTTGATCTGTATTCTTCCTTTGTAATAAAGCATAACTGTGAGTATAATAGCATTCAGTGAATTCTATGAGTCCTTCTAATGAATTATAAAAACTGAGAGCGGCTTTGGAAACCCCCTGAACTTGCAACTGGTGTCAGAAGTGAGGGCAGTTTTCGGGATTGTGTCCTAAAACTTCTCAGTTTGGCTAACTCTGGGCACATGGTCACTCTTCAGCTAATAGGGTGTGGATGTATACAGATCCCTCAGGGAGGAACGCCACAGGTGCAAAAACTAAAATACTTGCAAATTTTAATAAAGTATACCACAGTGAGATTCAGGGGGAAAAAAAATGACGATACCCTCGTTTGGTCACGTAAGATATATAGGAGTCAGCCAAGTAAAGAAAGTTGAGACGTTTATGCAAGATGTAAGGGCAGAGTACACATAATCATAAAGTGTTGACACAGCATGGCATGAGCAGAGAACTTGCAAACATTTATATTCCCAAATTAACCAATGGGGGGTAGTAATTTTGGGCCAAGTCATATTACATAGTTAGGAAAATAAAGGTGCTTAAGAACAAGCAGGACTGATTGGGAAGAGGAAACTTGAACTAGGTCAGCTCTACAAGGTCAGCAACGAAACTGGGCACTCGGGGGAAGCACGGTCAAAGGAAGTCAGTGCGAGAGAGCTCAGTGCAGAGTCAGGAGGAAGCTCCATGTTTTTTTATCCTGAGCCCTCATCGTTATTCAACCAAATGGGACTTTTCAGTCTTAAGGGTCTGAAAATGCTGTGCAAAACTTACGGTTTTCTCACCAAAATCCCCAAATCTTTCCATTTTTGTGAATAAGTTTAGTCCCATTCCTCAGGGGAATTTGGAGCTGTTCTGAAACACCTGGTTCCCTGGGTATCTGGGCTTTAAAGAGGTGCCCTGAGGCCCAGGTGATAGCAACTGTACACATGCCCAGTGTCCAGTTGCCCTGGGGAATAGAGGCAGAGACGTAAGGACTCCTAATACTGACACATTACTTTTTGAAATTAATTCAAAAAGTATGTTTCTGCAAAATGTACACTCATGGCGGAATGACCTTGTTTTTAAGAAGTAAGAGTGCATGAATACTAATTTAAGATAGTAGCCAGTCTTTCTTTTCTTCTTCTTCAATGACCATCCCAATTCCAGCTTCCTGGGGGGACTTGTCAGGGAAAAAGTTTCTAGTTTTGGAATGCAAAAACCACTCTGGCTGTAAGAGATAAATGGCTTATGGGGTATATAATCTTGCAGAAAAGTTTTTTTATCCAGACCATGAACGAAAAAACACCAAAGAGGCTCAAAGATAAATCAAGGGAGTATATTTGACAGTGTGAGTTTTGGGGACAGTGTGTGTTGTATTTAATTTTTCAACCCCATCTCTTAGGAATAATAATAAGAGAGAACTTTCTTTACATTGGAGAGCACACACTAGACTAGACCCCAGAGTCTGGCATTTACTACCAGACTCTCTGGCTAAAATTTCTTCTACTGGAGTTGGTTAAGACCAAGAGTGATCTTAGTTAGGTCAGAGTAATTCCCTGCTGCTGCCTCTAAGTCTCCCACAGACTCATGTAGGCTGAAAAGATCAGCCAAATCTTCTAGGAGCTCCCTTAAGAGTTAAGCGTGGGCCAGGGGAGACAAAAGAGCCTGCTAGTCAGGAAAAGAAGAGCCCAAGGAGTGATTTGCTTGACCTCAATGATCTTGGAGCTTGTGATGAATTACAAAAGACACTCCCATTGCGTAGGAAATCTCAGGGGTTTTAGGAGCTCTGTGTCAGAAACTGGGGACAAAGATTAAATGTATTTTGTATTATACTACATCTACCTAAAATAGAAACTTGCATTACTCTGTTTTCCCTCCTCAGCTTTCCTTTTCTTCCTCACACTCAGGATAACTTTTTTAAAATTAATAATATGTTTATAGGTTTATTTTCTGCACCCCAAGGAGAATATGAACTCTAAGAAGTCAGAAGCTTTGCCTCTCTTATCAACCCCTCTATTCCGAGTGCTTAGAATGAAAGCACATAGTAAGCCCTCGATAAATATTTGTTGAATTAAAAAAAATGTATATGACTGTGTATTTAACCTAACACTACTGAATAAATCAATAAACATAACTGACTACACCCAGAAATGACTAGATTAAATTTTTTATCTAAGGTAGAACTAGGGCTTGGAATTATCTATAATAGAAATTAAATTCAGTTATACAATGTCATATCTTCGCTCCCCTGAATCTTCATTATTTCATTTATAGCCACCATATCAACATCCCTATCAGCTGTAACTGCTGCTTCAGAAAACTTGAATGGGACAATGCTCTAGGTGAGAATTGTATTAAATATTAGTTTTCTATTGTCACTGTGAGAAATTACCACAGATCTAATGACTTAAAACAACACAAATTTATAATTTTATAATCCAGAGGTCAGAAATCCAAGCCAGGTCTTACTGGGAAAGTGCCAGCAGGGCTGTGTTCCTTCCGGGGGTTCTGGGGGAGAATCTATTTTCTTGATTTTTCTAGTTTCTAGAAGCTGCCTACATTCCTTGGCTTGCAGCTCCTTTACTCCATCTTCAAAGCGGGCAGGAGCAGGTCGAGTGTTTTTCACATTTCTCTCACCTATTCTTCTGCTTTCCTCTTTCATTTGTAAAACGTCATGTGATTAGAGTGAGCTCTCCTGGATAACCCAGAACAATCTCCCCATTTCGAGGTTCTTTTTTTTTGTGTTTTTTTTTTAATTTCAGGAAGTTATGGGGTACAAACATTTTTGTTACATGTTATGACTTTGCCACATCCAAACCATGATTTGAGTGTGCCCCTTCCCCCTCTACAATGCTCACCGTGTCCATTAGTTGTGAGTGTACCCACCCCCAACCCCTCTGCCCCCAAAGAATATTACTACCGTGTAAGCACCTTAGTGTTGATCAGTCAGTGCCAGTCCATAGGTTATGGAGACTTGAACTTAGAAGTCTTACGGGGAGGGATGGGGAAGCAATATTCAGCCAATCACAGCTGGTACCTAGTTTTAGGGCCTAATGAATCTTATTTTTAAAATAATTTTTAAGTGTCTTAGAAAAGATGTCACTAATTCAAATGAGTACAGGAGTTAGGCAGCTGAATGGAGCCCATCAGGTGTAGACCTTGGTGCACAGGAGAGCATATGACCAATTAAAGTGTTGTCAGGGCCAGGAGTGGTGGCTCACGCCTGTAATCCTAGCACTCTGGGAGGCTGGGGCAGATGGATCGCTCAAGGTCAGGAGTTCGAGAACAGCCTGAGCAAGAGTGAGACCCCGTCTCTACTAAAAAATAGAAAGAAATGATCTGGACAACTAAAAATACATATATATAGAAAAAATTAGCTGGGCATGGTGGTGCATGCCTGTAGTCCCAGCTAACTCGGGAGGTTGAGGCAGAAGGATCGCTTGAGCCCAGGAGTTTGAGGTTGCTGTGAGCTAGGCTGACGCCACGGCACTCACTCTAGCCTGGGCAACAAAGCAAGACTCTGTCTCAAAAAAAAAAAAAAAAAGTGTTGTCAGTGTCTTGGCTCCAACAACATGTTGCCATGCGGAGATGTGAACCCACAAATTGTCAGTTCTTTCACCTTTTCAAGAGAACCTGGAAACAGAAATTTATATGTAGAAACTCCAATTTTTGAAATGTTGGCAACAAATTGCATGATATTTTTCAACACTACACAGGACAAAACAAAACATGTCTGTAAGCTGACTCTAGCCCCTGAGCCAGGAGTGTGCTGTCTCACTCCTGAGTGACCAAGAGGAGCCCTCCTTTGTTAATCCCTTCGACAAACTTTTCACAGATACTTATTACATGCCAGCCTAGTGAATTATGTTCCAGATATTAGAAGCTAAGGTGTAGAATTTTAATGCATCAACCAATGTCTACCTTTTGCAATATGATATTACTTTGAGTCAATTCATACATTGTTACATGGAATGAATATGTATTGCTAAACAGACATTTCATTAAAACAATTTTGTCTTAATTTACTCACTCAAGGATACTTAATAAGTGCCTATTTATTGAGCAAGTCTCTCTGTGAGGCACTCTGGGGAATGCAAAGATAAATCAGAGTCCCTTTCTTCAAGGAACCTGTCATTAAGGGCACACACATTAAAATTTTGACAAAGACTCTTGAACCTCAGTGAAGAAAAAAGGTCACTTCTTTTGAAGAGAATCAAATCTTCATAAATAAAGTATATTTAAGTTGGGCCTTAAAGACTAGATACTA
>NW_012149729.1:9223145-9237236 GCF_000956105.1 Propithecus coquereli
GTTTTTACATAGAATAATTTGAAGTTTTACGGTTGATTTTGGGGAGGTAGGGAGAAAAGGGTTCTGGATTTTACGTTCCTAGAAAGATTCCTAGTTTCTGTGGCTATTCTCAGGGAAGAATAGGGCTGAGAGGCAGGAAGACAAGGGAAGATCAGAGAAGATCTTTTGCTTCTGAGGCCTTCATTTTAGAGAGCTGTTTTCTGAGCCCTATCATGATAAAACCCCGAGTGTGTGTTATTATACATATATCTTAAAACTTTAAAATACAACCAGCTAGAGATCTGACCTCAAAATAGCAAAGGTCTGCACTTTAGAATTAAGATATATTTATAGCTCTACATGAGAGTCTTGATGTGATGCATACACAGAAACCCTATTTTCAGGAAGCATGAAACCCCTACACATTATTTATGATTTGAGTTAGATTTCAAATGGCTAAATTAATGGGAAGGTAAATTTAAGTTCTTAAATAAAAGTACTCTTTGGTTTCTCATTTTAATTGCCCTAGATTATGCAGGAAATATTACTATTAGCTTAGGCCCAGTTTAGCTAAATATGAAGTAGAATAATTAGTCAATGTATCCAATTTAGTAAAATAGTGAAGCAGAAAAATTTTTCTCCAATTCTACGATTTTTCTAAGGATCAGGAAGTTTTATATGAATTAACTGAAAATAAGCACCTTATTTCCTTTTTCCAGGAAAAAAAACACAGCCTTTGGGAAAGGTGGGATGAACAGAATTTAAGAAAAAACAAAACCAAGCAAAACCACAAAAATAAACTATGTGAATATTGAGTAGGAGCTAGCTACCTTTGGGCTATCATTTGTAAATTCTAGGATGAGTATTTCCTCATAACTGAAAATTTTGTCTTATTCTTACCACACAAACATAAGCTTCTAGTATAGAGACGTACCACTTGCATACTCAGTTACTAATATTTGAATTTTATTTCTTACATAGAAAAATATTCAAGTCCTGAATGATAACAGATAATGTTATGTTGCTGTTTTCTGAAGGAAATTATGTTAGCTTCCTCCCCCTGCTGCAACATGGATTAGTGAATATTCATTCAACAAATATTTATTTAGTGGACACCGTGTACCAGGCACAGTCCTTGGTACATAAGACACATCAAAAAACAAAGCTAAGACTTCTATCCTCACGCAGCTGTAAGGGAGGAAAGGATATGATTACTTTCCTCTTCATCATAAGGGTAAAGGCAGACACTCCTGTAACAAAAGACAGGTTAACAAGAGAAAAGCATGCAATATTTATATAATCAAAGTTTTATATGACATAGGAGATTTCAGAACTAAAGACCCAAAGATTCAGGAAAAATCATCCATTTTTACACTTAGGTTTGGTAAAGAACAGACAGGTATGTAGAAATGTGATTGGGAAAAAAGGGCATGATCTAATGGTAACAGACTGATCACGAAAACCTAGCAAAGGCCTGTCTATTCAGTTTCTCTTAGTCTCTCTATGTGGCATTCCTTCCTCCAAGGTATAGGGCAGAACCCCTTCTAGAATGAAGGTCTTATGACCCACAGTCAGACAAGGAAGAATTTCTTCATGGCCAGATCCTACACAGAAAGGTAGCGTAAGTTAGAATAATATTTCTAGTGTCTATGACCCACCTTGGGAAAGAAATCCTAGTTTCTGTGGCCTGCCTTGGGGGAGAAAGGGGAGCAAGAGAAAGGGCGGGAGAAGGTCAGAGAGAGACTTTGCTTCTGAGGCTCTGCTAACTTCAAAGCACTTAGCACGCCAAAGTGCCATACTTTGGGGTATCATTTTCTGAGCCCTGACACATCTAACATTCCAGTGAGTAAAGACAAACAGTAAACAATAAACACACTGGGAAAATTATAGGTAAATTATATCATATTGTAGGAGATAAGTGCTAAGGTATAAAAGAAAATTATCAGGGAAAGGGCAATTGGAAATTTGATAGTGTGCGATGGGTTAGGGGTGGGAATGATTGTTGCATTAAAATAAGAAAGTAAAAAGTGAGAAAGTCTGTCAAATGGAAATCTAAAGAAAAAACAGTCCAGGCAAAGAGAACACCACTGGAGAGTTCTGAGCAGAGAGTTCTGAGCAGAGGTGAAACATGACCTAAGTTATACTATAAAAGGATCCGTCAGGTTGCTGTGTTGAGAAGAGATTGTGAGTACAAACAGTAGTGACCAAAGAGATCTTAATGTTCCTCTTAACTTGAGTAAACTTTATACAGGTTTCTTTCTAACTATAGCCACTAGCTTCCCTTTTCTTACAGCGTTTACATTAGAAAACACACAATTACAAATGCTTTCTCTGCTTCTTTGAGATGTAAATCTTCTCATAGCCTCTAGCCATTTTTACAACCCAGGAATGCCTTTCTCAATTACCTTGGAGCCTTCTCTTTGACCTGTAATCATCACAAAAGATTGTGTCCCCATTTCCTGTTCCTTTGGTGGTAGAGAGTCTAACTTTCATAAACCTAAATTGGGGAACATAAGTGGCTTAGTCTCACTGACAACTAACTGGCCCCCTAACCTCCTCCACTACTTTTCCACTAGCTCACTTAGGGCTTTTAAACTCTCCTGTCTTTTGTTTCAACAGAACTGAATTCAATCATTCTTGCCTATTGCAATAGTCTTGAATAAAGTTTTATTTTGACATTTTTAGCAACTGTCCAGTGCAATTTTTCTTTTACAGTTCAAGCAGGAAGATCTACCAGGAGATTACTGCAGTTATCCAGGCAAGAGATGATGGTAGTTGAGACCTGGGTAATAGCTATCTGAATATACTTTAATGCTAGATGACTAGAATTGGCTGACAGAAGGAACGTGGAGTGTAAGAGAAAGACAGGAATGAAGTATGACTCCAATGTGTTTGGTCTGAATGAAGGGAAGAAAGGGGTTGCTATCAGCTGTAATGGGGAAGGGTATGGACAAACCATGTCACACTATTTGCCTCAATTCTCCATTTCTCGATTCACCTTGAGATTTTGTGCAATTAAAAGAAACCATCTAAATCTTCTTATCTTCAAAATCAACAATTTCTCTTTATATTCACATATGTCACACAACCCATTCTCGCCATTTTTTAAAGTTAAGAAATGAGTTTCTTCAAGTGATTCAAACTGTTTCTTTTTATTACATTTAGTGCCAGGAATCATTTTATTTAATTATTTTTATTATAGGTAATATAATGTAATATATACAAAAAGTGTATGAATGCACTCCTCCAATTTAAAGAATAATAATAATTTAAAAAGCACAACTATTCTTTCATTGTACGGATTAAAAAATAAAACCTATCTATAACATTGAAGATCCTGTTGTACCCTTCCCCATTGCATTCTAAATTTTGTGTTGATCCTTCCTTTATTTTTAAAGTAGTTTTAGCAATGTAGTGAATATTATGATATGCATCCAAATCAAACTTTCAGGCAAAAGCACTATTTTACTTTGCGTATGGATATAAGAACATCATGTCGTACACCTTAAACATAGAAAAATTTTATTAAAAGTAGAAATTAAAAATAACATATTGTTACAATTTTTTTATAAAAAGGTACTTATTCTACCTGCAGCCAGGAGTGTCAGCTGATGACACCTCATATCTCTAAGACACCTCCCTCTCTAAGAAGTGCTGGGCCTGTCAAGGGAGAAAAGGAACTATACACCAGAAGACAGAATGTATAGGTAGCCATGAAAGTATTTATGGGACTGGACTCTAAGGATAAGGAATCACGAGGGGTAGAATATAAAGTTGGATAAGGAAGAATTTATCAATATGAGAGCACTTATTTGTGACATAGGAAATAACACCCTGGCAAGGAACTCAGGATAATGTATGAGTCTTTTGAAATGCTGGAACAAGTGAGGACCTACACTAAGTCAAGGAGAAATGCCAGAAGTGCCATGGCAGATGGTGGAGAATGGGATCAAAAGGGTATACCAGAAGGAATAGACTGTGCAAGACTGGAAAATTCACCAGCCAGCTATGTTTAAGCCCACAAGAGGGCTTAAAGGACAATCATTATATTTAGCAAAGCAATATAGAATGTGCTTGTGAGAAGGGTAACACAGTTGTTGAGTTTTGGTGGATGATCTCTAGAGGCCAAGGCTGATGGGGGAGATGTTGAGAAGTGGCAAGTCCCCCCCGCAAAAAGTATGTGAGGCATATGTTAGATAGCTTGATTTAGCCATTCTACAGTGCATACATACATACACACATACATATAAATACACACACACATATATATCAAAACATCACACTGTAAACCATAAATATATACAATTTTTACTTGGAAATTTAAAAATAAATTTTAAAAAGTGACAAGTATACTAGAGGCCCAAGGTAAGACACATTTACTTGAAAGGGTGGAAGATAAACCCTACAAAGGGGTCCACTGTATCAACTAGGTCTTTAGAAATCCATGATAGAGGGTACAGCAGGACATCCTTTCTAATAAAAGACAGAGTATTGCATCTTGCAATTTTTCTTGCTAAGAAGAAAGCACTGTGATTGATAGGGTCTTTTAGGTATGAAAGGCATACAATTCTATACTTTGGTATATTGTTCCAACCAATGTACTGAATAACATAGAAGGCTGTCTGCTTTGAGTAGAGCTCAGAGCAGGAAATTGTTCTACATCATACCCAGACTGTGTTGTAAGCAGCCCTGATGCTTGGACCATATAAGCTTTGTGTTATTAGAGGTATCTGTGGTGTGAAAGTTATCATGTGGACTTTATGACAAATTCCAATAGGAGAATAGCAATGGAGACCCCTAGGATATGGAGCTATGGCATGCCATCTACATCAGAATACTATAAACCACTTGAAAACATCTCCTGGGATGCTACTGAGCCCTGCAAGAGATGGAGCATTTGACCAAGAAGTGTTAACACAGCCAGAACTGCCTATCATGAGCTGGGGCTCTGTCAGATCCACAAAATCATAAGAATCAACAACAATCCATTTCAAGTTGGAAATGGCACATTAGGAGTTATGCACAAGCAGGGCCAAAGCACACAAGCAAACACACAGAAGAGGACTAAACAATAGAGTAGACAAAATTACTTACCAGTTGACATTTACTGGCCTCTGTCATCAGTATTCGTCAATGCTGGCACAATGGGCGCAAGAGTGGAGTAGCCATTGAGGTAGGTCTGGAGGTTGAGCTTGGGGTCAATAACATAGGCTCACACTCACCAAGGCCAGTTTCTTGAGCTGATGATTGTCCCACCTATTAATAAAAACAAATTCAAATATTATACCTATGGTGCTGCACCTTCCCTTAAGGAAATGAACCACCGACTCAGTGGTAAGTTAATTACAATGGAACATTTCTGCCCTGGAAGGGGCAGTGATGTATTTAGAGTGAAGTAGACACATATGCTGCCTATGGGTTTACCTTCCCTATAATGTGAACTTCCATTATACAAGGGCTCGCAGGGTGTTTGATCCACTGATGTGAGGTTCCATATATTTCCTTGAACTAAGAGACTCACTTAATACCCAAAATGTGTAACACTGGGCACATAGTGATGTGATCCAACGATTCTATTATATATGGCCAACCTGATAAAGTGATGGTGTTGCCTTTGAAGGTAAAGCTAAGGTACTATCTTATATATGATACCTGTAAGGAAGGGGCTTCATCCTCCAGAATGTGGTGTACCTCCTAAATTGACAATCGTTGTATGGTGTGGTGTCCCCTATAGGTAGATGTAAAGCTTTTATTACATGAGAGGCAGGAAGGAACACACTGGAACCTAGTTGATCCACGAGAAGACTCTTCTTGCAGTCCCCTATCCTATTTTGATGGTAAATGGACAAGCGCCACAGCTGCACCTGAGAGGAGCATCATGACCAGAGTCTCAGCTTGCTTTGAGATGAGGGTCTGAGTCATTCTCTTTGGTATGTCACCTAGGCCAGCAGAGGTACTAGCTGAGGATAAAGAGGCTCTAGAATAGTTAATAGAGCAGAAAGACAGTAAGTATAAGTGTTAGCCGCGGGACCATTTTCTGTGAGAAGGACTATATTTCATCCAACTAACTATGATCTTAAGTTTCCCCAGAAAAGAGAGCCACTGGAATCCCAGAGATAGAGCTCCCAGATGGGATGAACTTACTACATAAAGCCAGTGTGTCTGAGTGGTGCAAGGGGAAGCCTATGGTTTAGTGAATGCTCTGACATGTCTGCCTTCAGGACTGAGGCACTGATTTTTCCAGCTGTGGGTAATGTCAGCTGCTGATACTTTACAGCCATGTGATTTTCCCAGGAATTACCCTTGCCTGATGGAAGCTGCCTCGCACAAGTTTTCACTCCAAGGGAAGACTGCATCCAATGCCCAAATCACTTGTTGTGGTGAATGAAATTTTAACCCACCTCCTTCAACTCAGGTCCACTCTTCATGGCCACCCCAGCTCTAGAGCTCCCTGTAAAACTGATTGATAATTTTGTTCCAACGGTACCACAGTTCAACTTCTCCTCCCAAAGTCATGGTTCCCTCACTTTCCTATAGTTTTTTTTTTTCCAAAATTATTTTCCAGTAAACTTTCTTCATATATTCTCCTCAGAGTCTGTTTCCTTGTATACACAATCGAGACACCACCAATAATTGCATTCTCAAATCGAAAATTATTTGGTTTTTCTTAATTTTGAACTTAATATGGATATATGCTTGCAGTTTGTATTCCTTTGTGCCTTTCTTCTTTCATTCAATATTATGTACTTGTGATTTGCTGATTTTGATTCATTTAATGGTAGCTCATTCATCACAGCTCATTGTAAGCTCAAGCTCCTGGGCTCAAGCTATCCTCCTGCCTCAGCCTCCCAAATAGTTGAAACTACAGGTATGCACCACCAAACCTGGCTAATTTTTCTGTTTTTTGTAGAGACTGGGTCTCACTCTTGCTCAGACTGGTCTCAAACTCCTTACCTCAAGCAATCCTCCTGCCTCGGCCTCCTGGACTGCTAAGATTACAGGTGTGAGCCACGATGCCTGGCCTATCATTTGTTTATATTCCCCTTTGTTAACATGTTTATTTTATTTTATTTTTTACTTTTTTTTAATTTATAAAACCAGGGGAGAGTGAAAATGCAGTCCCCCACTACCACAAATTATGCAGTTGAGTTTCCCACATTTGGGGAAATCACAGGGGTCAGCACATCCCGAGTGCAATGGGTAAGCCTCACCCTGGGAAACCACCTTCATGATCATGGTATCTCCCCTGCCTGGTAAGTATACATGTTTATTTTAAACCCTAGTGGAATTTGTATTGTTACATTGTGGTTTGTGCTTCTTGGGTCTTGTTTGATAAACCCTTCCCTACCCCAAAGACATAAATATATTCTCATGTGGATTTATAGAAGCTTTTAATCAACTTGGAATCGATTTTTTTATTTTGATGTGTGTGTGAGGTAGTGATATTTTATACACACACACGCACACACATGCACAGACACACAAGTCTCTTTTTAACTAGTCCATCTTTTCACCACTGATCTGCACTTGTTTTATGCTGCACTAAATATCAAGGTTTATATACAGCAGAATTTGTTGATATTAAGCCAGCTACCATTTATTAATTAAACACCCAGTTGGTCAATTATCTTTTATATACATTGTCAATTCAATTTGGTGATATTTTTCCAGGAATTTTTGTATGGTCATGAATGCGATGGGCTTGTAGCTTTCCTAACTTGTATTATCCTTGTCTGGTTTGACTATTTGGGTAAAGCAAGAATCATAAAAATGAAGGAGGGGTGTTTCTTCTTTTCTTGATGGGTATGTAGAAATAGGGAAATATCTATTCTTTGTCTATGTCTTTAGACCTGTGTGTACATGTATGTATACATGACATATGAGGACTGTCTGGAAGTATCCAGCCATTGTTAACATAACGAAAATGGTTTGTGTGACATCGATGCAACCTGGCAACCAAGGAAAGTGGACTGGAATGTACATGCATGGACAATGACGACTTCACTGTACTAGTCAGTGGAGCACTAGACGCTGTTGAGGGAGCATATGTACTGTGTGGAGGTCGCATTCAAAATGACTGAGCAAGTAGAGCAATGGATGTGCTTTGAAATCTACATTAAGCTTGAATGTTCCTCAGCAGAAACTATTCAGATGATTCAGAAGGCTTTTGGGGATTATGCAATGAGTACAGCGCAAATAAAAGTGTGGCACAAATGCTTCAAAGATGGTCAAGAATCTGTTGACAGTGATCCAGGTTCTACAAAGCCTACAACAAGCAAAACACTTGAGAATGTTGAACGTGTACGGGTTAGGTTAAGAGACACTAGGAGAACTATTGTGAGGTCCCAAGATGCCCACTTTGAAGGGGACTGAGGCATCATTGTCCTATGTACAACATTTCTTGTATTTTGTATCTTCTTCAATAAATGTCTCTATTTTTCATATTACATGGCTGGATACTTTCCGCACAGCCCTCGTGTATCCATGAGGGGAGGGGATGGAAAGGGAACTTTAAACTACTAACATGGTATCTCTAATGTTTTTTATTGCCATATAATTAAAATTTTCTAATTTTCTTTAGTCAGTATGGCAAGTTTTATTTTTTCCAATAGTTTATGTACTCCACCTATGTTTTCAAGTTTATTGGGAAAATTTTGTGTAATATGGCATCTTAGTATCTTTTAATTCTCAGTTTATTGGGATAATTTTGTGTAATATAGCATCTTAGCATCTTTTTAGATAAATAAAGTAATTGTACAGAGCTTGCATTTTCTATCAAAGACCCTCAATTAACATTTTTATTTAATAAAATTTGTATACAAGATAGTTTTAATTAATCTAATTAATATTCTTAAGATAATAATTTATCTATTAATAATTGATAACTTTATGCGAATATTAGGCAATTTTTTTTCAGACGCATACCATGAACTCCTACTTCTGGTATATAAGAATTTTAAAATAAAATTAAAAACTTTGCAGATCAATGTTCTCAAGTGCCAGCTGATATCTACTGAAGGAAAAAAGAACAGACTTTTTCTAAATTTCAATAACTTTTATAATAATTGGCCACACAAATACAAACACATGTGTGAAAGAAGTTGCATGTTTCTCACAATTTTAGACAGAGCTGTTTATATCTCCTTCTCACAAGCCAGAGGCAAATTTCTCTAAGCCCAAACTCAAACATTTCCCATTCTATTAGAGTCCCAGGAGGTATACATTCTGAGATACAAATGATATCTTAGAAAATTTCTCCTGATTTATTCTTCAAATATCAATTACCTGTGGTAAACCAATTTTATTTCAATTCTTAGTGGAATAGAAACAAATAAAATACTTTACATTTAACTAAAGAAATGTTGATACATATATTTCTAACAACAGAGGGGATATTGAATGGAAACTGCTTACAAATTGCATGCTTCTGCTGTTTTTCTATGCCCTATAGAGCTGGTTGATTTATCAGTTAACAAAATATAATATACTCAAACTGATGTTTTGAAATTATTTTTGAAAGAGAAACACTGAAGTTTATTGATGCTTGAAAATATAAATGTATCGTGAAAGAAATTGCATTAGCATTTTACAGATATGCATTCTTAGCTATGCATGCATTACTCACTTGTCTTTCCTTATTTATGTAAGAATAATATGTAATAAAATTCTAAAGAAGAATAGATAAAAATATATCATAATTACTAGAGTTTTAGAAGGCAGTGAAGTCAATGCATACTGGGACTGGTTCCTACCTTCTAAATATGTTTTCTAGAAGAAAATGGGTGTGAAAAATCTTAATTGGGTAAATTAACAATTGACTTAGTGCTTATAATTAGTAAAATTATAACACAAAGAAATTGACAAAAACTGTACCTACACATACACAAAAGAGGCTCATCTCATAAGTTTCCATCAAACTGTATTGCAATGGATAGGTGGCAACTAGGTAGAATTCTTTTTCCAGCTTTCCCAGATTTGTTTTGAAACTTTTATTTTGCATATTCACTTTGAAAGGTAATTTCTAACTTCTTGAATTATTACCACTGACAGTGTATCAAAATCTAATTTTATTTTTCTCATTAACATTCTCTATTTTTAATAAGGAACTATTATGGGGAAATGATAAGAGCTTGGGCAGCAAGAGTGTAGGGCGGATGAAGACCATGTGTAGTGAATCAGCAGTGGAAATGATCATGTGTAGAAAGGAATCATTAATACTATCCCATTCATTCATTTAACTTATTTACTGCATGTCTGCTAGAAATCAGACATTGTGCTAGGTCTGACGTTACAGTGACGAGCTAAAGCAAGTATGGTCTCGGCTGTTATGTAGCTTTACAGTTTGATGGAGGATCATTATTTGAATGATCACATAAACGTACAATTACAGAGATAAGAGCTCAAAAGTACAGGAGCTAGATGCCATTAAAGTCTATAACTGGGGGATTAGGAAACATTTTCAAAAGATCATTAAGCTTCAGCTAAGATATAAATGATAAGTAGGTATACACGAGGGAAAATTTATTGGGTGGAAAAGAGAATCTCCCAGGAAGAGAAAGGCATGTGGAAAGATTCTGATGTGCAGGACACCGATGGAAGGCTGTCAAAGGCTAGAACAGGGTGGGCAACAGGGAAAGTGGCCCAAGATGAGGCTTGAGAGACAGGCAGAAACCATATCACACAGAACCTTGTAGGTCACATAAAGAATTTTAACCTTTGTCTTAAGACCAGTAGGAAGTCAGTGAAGACTTTACGTACATCTTCATGTACATTAGGAAGTGTACAGACAAAGGTGCTGTAATAACAAAAATGCTAATGCATTGGTTCAAAGTAGTTTGCAAGTTATTTCCCTCTCGTATGTAAGAGTCTAAGGCAAGGATTGTGGTGGCTCACGCCTGAAATCTCAGCACTTTGGGAGGCTGAGGTGGAAGGATCACTTGAGGCCAGGAGTTTGAGACCAGCCTGGGCAACATAACGAAACCCCACCTCAAACAAACAAACAAAAAAATTAGCCAGGCATGGTGGCATGCACCTATAGTCCTAGCCACTCATTATGCTGAGACAGGATGATTGCTTGAGGCCAGGAGTTCAAGGTTACAGTGAGCTATGATCACGCCACTGCACTCACAGCCTGGGTAATAGAATGAAATCCTGTTTCAAAATAAAAAAGTCTAAGGTAGAGAGGCAGCTCTGTTCCAAAGAGGACCCATTGACCCAAGCTTGTAAGTCACTGTGCTATCCTTATCATGCTTTTACATTTGGAATAACTGATTTCCATCTCTTCCGATTGGTCTTGCACTGGGGGCAGGGCCTTCTGATGGGCATCCTCCACATGTTTGGAGTTCTGCTTCTTCCTAGGATATAGTAACCTGGAGAGAATGTCACACTTACCTCCAACAATGAAACAAACTATAAAGCATAACTTTTTTCAACCCATCAGAGACCTGAATGAGAGTGAAACTGAATGGCCTGAAATCCAAGGAAGGATAGGCCTCTTTAAGAAAGGAGGGGATGTACAGATGCTCTCACCTTTGTCAGAGTACGAAAATAACTGTTGTATGCTATACAAGTGGTTATGAATAAATCAGCTAAACTGTTAACACATTTCTAAAGGCTGAGTGTGGGCTACAGAGGCAATGTAGGACCCCTGGGAGCCCCAGACATGACAGGATTTTGCATGCACTCATAGACTCTTTTCCATGACCTCCACCATGTACTCATGGGAAAGTCAGAGAGCAAAGAAGAAGCCTAGAGAAAGTTTCCCTGGTTATTGCATCCAACGAGAAAGAATCATCTGCTGCTGCAGGAAAGGCTCAAGACCCCATCTCCCATCCAGAAACTTCTCTTGAACACTCCAAAAGGTTTAAACCAGAGAGAGGGGAGGAGAGAGGGAAAAAGAGAAGAGAAATATCAGAGCAGAACAAATCCTTGAAAAGACAATGGTTACACATCTCCTCCAAATAATGAAAGACATCAAACTGCATATCCAAATAGCTTGAGGATGTCTAGTAGGAAAAATATGATCACACACATACAAACACATAAACCGCACACAATATAGACAACTGTTTAAACACATAATATGTAATATGCAATAATATGTAAAGTGCTAAAAATAAGAAACAGAAAATTATTAAGTTTGCCATAGTAAAAATGACACAACACATATAGAAAAAGAGCAAAATTACATCAGAATTTTCATCAGAAATTGCAAACTGAAAGAATAATGAAGTGACATATTTTTAAAGTACTGAAAGAACAAAAAAAAGGTCAACCCAGAATCCTATACTTAATTAAAATTTCTTTCAAAATAAAGGCTAAATAAAGAATCAAATGTCAGATATTGTTATACCTAATTAAAAAGAAAAATCAGACTATTTGCTGTCTACATAACACAGTTTAATTTCTTACTCAAGTAGGTTGAAAATAAAAGATGGAAAAATATATAATGCAAACAATAACTGTAGGAGAGCTAGAGTGGCCGTACTAGTATCAGAAACAAAATAGACTTTAATATAGGAATAATACTGCAGCAAAGATGGATACTTTGAAATGATGAGTCAATACATCAAGATGCTATAACAATCATAAATGTATATGCATCTTCTAATAGTGGCATAAAATACATAAAACAAAAACTTATATATTTTAAAGAACAAATAATTCGGCAATAGTTGGAGATTGTAATGTTCACTTCTCAGTAATAGATAGCATAACTAAACAGAAAATAAGTAAAAATATAGACTTGAACAGCACTCTCAATAACTTGATAGAACACTCTACTTCGAGATCCATAAAAGAAGATAAATGTATACCTGAGACCTCATCAAAATGTATTAATAAAACTTTGCCTCCAACGGTGGTCATTAATAAAATGAAAAGACAAGCCACAGCCTGATAGAAAATATTTGCAAATCATATATCTGATAATATTTGTATCTAGGATATTTGAAGAATTTTGCAACTTGATAATAAAAAGACAACTCAATAAAAAAATGGGTAAAGGATGTGAATAGACACGAATGATGATATATGAATAAGAAATAAACAAATGAAAAATGTTCAACATCATTATACAATAGGGAAGTGCATATTAAACCACAATGAGATAATATAACATTCCCAATAGAATGGCTGTCATTGGAATGACAGAGAATATTGTCATTGAAGATACAAAGAAACTAGAATCCTCATACGTTGTTGGTGGGACATTAAAATGGTACACAACTTTGGAAAAGAGTATTGCAATCTCTTTCATAGGACCCAACAATTCTACTCCTGGGTATTAATCCAAGAAGAATGAAAGCATATGTCTAACATAAAGATTTGTATATATATATTCTAACAGCTTAATTCTTATTAGACACAAACTGGAAACAATCTAAATGAACAACAACTGATGAAAAGCTAAACAAATTATGATACATCCATACAATGACATACTACTCAGCAATAAAAAGCAACCAGTTACTGCTGGACAAAGCAACATAAATAATCCTTAATAACATTATGCTGAGTGAAAAAAGCCAGAACTAAATGATGTATATTTGTATGATTACATTAATATGAAACCTCTAGGAAAGGCAAAGTTACAGATGCAGAATGCAGATGAGTGGTTTATTGGGAATGAAGTGAGAGGGGGATTGACTATAATTGGTTTTGTTGGGAAATATTTTTGACAATGGAAGTGTTCTAAAACTAGACTCTGGTTATGGTTGTGTAGAATTACTAACATTTGTTGAACTTACGCTGAAAATGAATTTTATGCTATGTTAATTATATCTTAAGAAAGCTTTTTAAAACAGAAAGAAAGAAAGAAAAGCCTCTTGGAGAGGAATGGTTCAATTCTACTTAACATCATTTTATTGTCTCCTCTCTGACTTGGATGAGCTATTTTGTTATCCGCATTTCTGTGTTGAAGAGGGACTGTTTCTCTCCCTCCACATCTCTCCTTTCTTAATCAAAAGGGAAGATCACAATAAAGTAAGCTGAAAATAAGGTCTGACCCAAATGTTAAATTTAGAAGATGCGGTCTATGATCAGTATATATTCAGCCACTTTCCTGTAGCCTCTATATCTATATTTTTTAGTACTGAACAAATGATGACCTTG
>NW_012149729.1:9241401-9245569 GCF_000956105.1 Propithecus coquereli
AATGGGCTTAAGTTTAATCCAGGAAAGTATAAGAGGTGCTAGATCACTGTCGTTTCTTATGATTGAGTAATATTCCATTGTAAACATATACCGAATTTTCATAATCCACTCATGGATTGACGGGCACTTGGGTTGTTTCCAAAGTTCTTTATGATGGTTCTATTATATCATTCAAATTGCATTGTGATTTATCATGTCTCTCTCTCTCTCCATTAAAATATTAGCTCCTCCAGGAAAACAGCTACTATTACTAATATTAAGCATAGTGCCTGGTATGAATTAGGCACTCAGTAAATGTTTACTGAATAAATGAGTAAGCTTCCTAGGTTTTCTGTGTTTTTTTCTAACCATTTCCAAGATGGAATAACTCCAACCATGGTGTACACTGAATGTTTGTGTACCTGCTTCCCACCCCAAATTTATATGTTGAAGCCCTAACCCTCAGTATGGCTGTATTTGGAGAAAAGAAGTAAATGACTCTACAAAGGTGAGTCCCTTATCAGTTAGGATTGTCATCCTTTTAAGAGGAGACATCAGAGCTCTCTCTTTCTCTCTCTCTCTGCATGCATGAACCTAGGAAAGACTGAGTACATAGAAGGCAGCCATCTGCAACCCACGGGGAGAGCTCTCACCTGATACCAACCCTGTGGCACCTTAATATTGGACTTCCAGACTCCAGAACTGTGAGAGTATAAATTTTTGTTGTTTTAAGCCGCTCAGTCTGTAGTATTTTGTTATGGCAGCCCAAGCAGACTAATATAAACTACTACATGTAAAGTGGAATGCTTTTATGGTAATTATCAAACTCTTCTCTTTGATAAGCATCTTGAGATTGGCTCCTTGTTTGATTCAGCTCTACAGTTGGCCAATGACTAAGTGAATAACAATTTATTGAATGAATATATAAATGGATGAAGTTTCTTTATTAATTGAATTTGTGTGACTACTGCTAAAAACTTCATTGAATTATCTTCTGATACAACTAAATTAGCCACATTTAACAGAAATCTTGGCTACTTTTATCAGTTACAGATAAAGAAAATGACACTAAAAACTGACAACATAAAAGGGAAAAATGTAAACAGATATATCACAAAAATGAGACTTTAAATGGATTATGAGAATAATAACCCATCTGATGTCAGTAGAATGAATAAATGCAAATTGTAACAAGACACTTTTTTAATAAGTTAGCAAATCTGAAAAGGATGTGGATACTCAACACTTGCATAGAGATTATAATTTCCTACAAGTTTTAGAAAATAATCTAGCAGTGTCCATTAAGATGTTTAGAGTTAATTATATCAGTTTGCCTATTATTTCCAAATTTAGATTCTATCCTAAGATTATAATCTCAAAAGCAGAATAAGTTTTGTGGTCAAATATTTTTCTTTCCACTGAATTTATGTAATTATGGGAAAGAGCACCATAAAAACTTGTATTTATAATGTGCATATATGTTGCTCATTTTTAATATAGAAATCAAACATACTTTGTCCTGAGATCCTGTCCTCTTAGCCCAGTCACATTTTGAGGTACTCTTTTCCCTCTCTTGATACATAAGATAATATTCTTGGAAGCCTATGCTGCTTAGAAAATTTGAGAAAGCTCTCTAGTTTCCCACTCCCTATGAATGGGAGATGTTCATAGACCTAGCCATGCAGTGTCCTAAAGCCATGGCTCTTTTTTTGTCATGCACTTTAACCACTCAGAAACTTTCTTACTATTCCTAAGTAACCATAATTCAATCTTCAAGCATTCACAAGCCTCCCATATCCATGGTCCTTCTACCTTTAAGGGCATTCCTAGGAAAAAGGAAGTGGGGCACAGATTTTTATTACTTCTAGAACCCAGTATTGCCTTTCTCAGTTTCCCAACTGTCTCTGGAATTGGGATTCACTTATCTTTAGATGAAGTTATAAATTATAAATACAATATTATAAATATAATAAAATATTATAAATGTAATAATTCAGTCCTACCTATTCAGAATATTAATTATAAAGTCAATAACATATTCTTTTTTGGACTTTTGATCTTTAATTCTACTTGCCTTTGTTTTATATTTAATAAATGTAAACAACTATTTTGTATAAACTGCAGTAGACTCATTGAAATATGAAATAAAGACTTTACTGATAGACCAATGATAGAGCTAAATAAGCTCTTGTAGGGAGAGAAGTATTTCTGAAATATCTAGTTTTTAAGGGTAGATGTTAAATTGCTTTCTTTATGACTATATTGAACTCATATCTTGATACATTCCTTTATGAATAACTATCTAAAACATGTGAGTGTATGTCCATGCTATAGCTTGCAATATCTATATATCAAAATGGATTTAGTGAAAAGAAATTTGGAAAAAATATTGAATTGTCAGTTTCAGTAAGTGTCAATCAGTGTGCACACTTGTGAATAAAACATGAATTGGAGATGCTTCCTGATCTATAATAGCTGATGAATTTGTAACAGAGGTTGAAAAATCAGAAAACTTGAACCACAACTAGAAGATAATTAGTGTTGATGTACTATGAAAGTATATTGATATAGCACTTTTACCTATATCATAATCCTATAACATTATCCCTGAGGAATGCTTAGTAGCGAGGCCTCTGAGAGTTTGTCCTGTTATTTATGATTAAAAATAACACAGGTTTAACACTTGTATAACTGGATAACAGAGTGGGCTAAACTCAGTGGTGATGCATATAATAAATGGATTTAATGGTCTCCAATACGTGCCTTTGAGCATGTTGTTAAACTCCCTATCTGCACCTTGAACAGACACCAGGCTTTCTGGTCACTGTAATAACATTCCTTCCTTGGCAATTAAGCTTCAATGTGACCTCTAAATAGATTCAACCCAATCACATGTAAACAATTCAATATTGCACACAGCTCTTCTCTCATTCTCAAGACTCATATGTGACTCATATGTGACTCATTGTCTGGGCCACAGAGGAGGGAAGCATGCTCTGTTACCTCATTGACTTTGTTCTTTATCTCTACCTACTTATCCCCAATCCATTATCTTTGAGTCTTCCAAAGTCAAGGCAGGAGGAGGGGTCATGTGTGCAATAGTGTAAAAAGAAAAAAAAAAGTACTTGATAGGTGCTGATTTTGTTGTCTTTTAGCCCTCAGTGCCCTCTGAGTGCATCATGTGCTCAAATACTGGCTTTTCCATGGAACACAGATGGGCTTTTGGGTGTCCTCACTGAGCTGCTTTAGAGCACAGCTCTCTAGTTGGCATCTCAGCTCCTGCTCACATCAGTTCATCTCACCACTTTTTACTGTTAGTGTCCCCCTTCTGTGGCAGGAAGCCCTCTTAGTCACACTGGTGGAAACTGCTTGAGCTGATCACTTTTTGTGATCTCCACTTGCCATATAGGTAACTAGTGTATTTTTTCTGTACCACACGTAGGGAGGGTGGGCTGACTCTTGGTTCCCTCTCTGTGGTCAAACTCCTGCCTTGAGAAGACTCTAAGGAAGAAGCTCCCAAATTCCAAAGGATATGAATTGAAATTCCTAAGACCTTTCTTACTTTACTCAGGTGGCGGCATGGGTGGGCCTGTGAAAATCTTTAGCTCAGCAAGCATCCAGCAAAGGCTGGCAATGCCAGTTTCACCTTCTTATGCCATCCTTAATTTCTAAGAGTAGTTCTTTTTGGAGCACAACAATTGCTTTAAGGAATGGCATCCCTTGCGTTTCCCCCAGATATGGGACGGAGTGGAAAATATTCCAGAATGCCTCACTCTGTGCCAACTTTGCTCTTCAGTAAAATTAGGACTTTTGCTTTTGTAGGCTGGACAGAATGCTGGGGATGACAGCAGAAAGATCAATTTGGCTACATCTTAGCAAACTCGAGAGAGGAAGGTTTGACAGCTTTTTGGCTGTTTTGGCTAGAATGTGGAAATACTTACTATTTGTTGTACACAGTATGAGGCTTTAGCCAAAATTCTAAGATACTGGAAAGGTCCCATTCAACATATTATGACACATGGTCTTTGAAAGTTTCAGAGAAGCACAAAGAAGAAAACTAAAATCACCTGTAATTTCTCCAACTGCTAGTTTTTGTGTCAATGTATTATAATCCTTTCTGGCTACACATAAAATAAATGTATGTAAATATATATGTTCAGAATAATATTTTATAGATCCTTTAAATCCT
>NW_012149729.1:9246279-9250727 GCF_000956105.1 Propithecus coquereli
AGAATGAAACATGAAAGGGAACATATTAGTTAGGTCATATGATGGACAAAGCAAGGCATGGTGGGGGAAGAATTTAAGGCAAAAGACATTTTCAAAGTTCCATGATCCTAAATTGCGAAAGAATGATCATGATCCAAAAGAAGGGGACCATGAAAGTGATTTGAGAGAAAGGGATAGAACAGTGAGAATTAAAAGTGAAGAATGAGGCAGAGACCAAAGTCTAAATGAAAGATTTCCTGAATCACATTCTATACTAAAGGCAGAGTGTTAAGCAAGTCAGTGATAACATAATAATTTGTGTGTGTGTGTGTGTGTGTGTGTGTGTGTGTATTTAAATATTACTGTGGCTGTTATGTCGGTAATAGCTTGTGTGTGTGGGTTAAATATAATTGAATTAATTTTGCTACATTATACACTATGAGGGGGCCTATGACATTCGACTACTGTGCTAGTTTGGTCATATTCAACATCACGAATTGTACTAGATTAGCTTCATTGGTGTTGACCACGATAAGCATTTAAATGGCAGATTTTGTCAGACTTGATAATTAATTTTATATGGTAGAGGAGGAAGGGAGATGCAAGTTATAAATCCCAAGTCTTAGGTTAGAAAACCTGGGTAAATGGTGGTCCCTTTTCTTGAGATTGGTAACACTGGAATTGAAGGAAAGACATAACTTCAGTCGTTGACGCATTCAATTTGAGACGTCTGTGTGATCATCAAATGGAGCACTCAAGTAAGCCGATGTATATACTTGCAACCAAGCACCCAGGTGGAGTGGAGATTCTGCTTTCAAGAGATATCAGAGTAGATGTGATTACATAGGGAGTGAGAAAGGCTGTGGTTTTAGACTGAGTCTTGAGAAACTCTGTCATTTACTATTTCAGTAGAAAAAAGAAGAAATAAGCAAAGGAATCTGAAAAGAGTCTGCCAGATATGTAAGAAAAAATCTGGTGGTATCTAAAGAGCTGAGGTTGCAACTGATAAGACAAATAAGAGGAAGACTAGAAATTGTCCACCATCTGAGTGGTAAATGGGTCTGTAATTATTTCCTCTTGCTGCAGTAACAGGTTAGCACAAATTTGCTGGCTTCAAACAACACCAATTTATTCTCTTGCAATTCTGGAGACCAGAAGTCTAAAGTCAATATCACCGGATTATTGTGAAGGTGTTGGCAGGGCTGATTCCTTCTGAAGTCTCTGGGAGAGAATCCGTTTCTTTGCCTTTTCCAGCTTCTCCAGACTGGCTGCATTTTTGGGCTCCTGGTCCTTTCTTGAATCACTCTGACCTCTTGTATACGTCCTATCTCCTGCTACTCTCCTGGCCTAGTTTCTCCCTCTGCCTCTCCACTCTGAGGACACTGTGATTACATTTTCTGGCCACCTGGATAATCCCATCTTAAAATAATTAATTTGATCATCTTTACAAAGTCCCCTTTGCCATCTAAGGTAACATATTCACAGAGTCTCAGAATTAGGACATCGGCATCTTGGCAAGCGGGTATCATTCAGCCTGCCACAGAGGTCATTGTAGAAATACTAAAAAAAAAATGTATTTCAAGTTAAAGAGGGTGGAGGAGAGGTGGGAACAACGGAGAAAGGATGTATAACTAATTTTGTGAAAATTATGCCATAAGTGGGGAGGAGAGAGAGAAATTGAAAGAGAGAAGATAAATGTGTCAGGGGAGGGGTTTTGATTATTGTGGGACACATTGAACGTGTCTAAATGCTGATGGGGAAAATCTAAAGAGCAGCAGAAGGTGAAGATAGAGGAAAGAGAAGAGATAACAGGTTCAAATTTTCGAACAAAAGCTGAGGGGCTGTAGTGAGGATCCAGGAAGGACCAAGAATCTCCATTTACTCAGGAGCATTTTTCAAACAATTTGAGGATAGAGCACTATAACTGGGGGACAGTTTTCTTTTCTATTTTTCCAATTAAACATTGATTAATTTTTTAAAAGACAGTACATAGCTATTTTTTACTTTATAGTTTGTATTTTTATTAAAATTATTGTATTATTTTCTTTTTATATCTCTCTTCCAAAGAAAACATTAAAAAGAAAACTCCAACTGTATTTCCTAGAAGTCTGAAATGAACAAAATTACTGCTTAAGAAAGCTGTAGTTTCATAGATCTGCATGATTGCTTTTCTTCATATTTTGAATTTCAATTTTTTTTCTGACTTTGCATTGGTTTGGATTTTCTGTTAGACTTTATAAAACTGCACTATCAAGTGAACTACACTGAATGTGTTATTGTTCCCAAAGGTTTACCCTTAACCATTTTTTCTTCCATTATTTCCATTGTCATTTATGTACATCCTGAATACAACAGATCGTGGCTTCCAGTGGGAGCTCCAGGTAGACCATTTCCAAGACTTCCTGTAATTGTTGCCTGCCATACCTGTTCCCTGAACATTATGTAAATTACAGCAGGGACCAAGAACCCAGAGTGTATGTGTGTGTGTATGGGGAGAGGTGTATGTATGTGTGAATGGGGTGTGCATGTGTTGATGTGGAGGGGATAATGACAAGATTTTAGTAAAAATTTTCAAATCGGGATCTTCCTTACCAGGTTTAGAGTAGGTGATACGTTTTTCAGAGTTTATAATACAATTGTACACATTTATTGATCATTTATTGTTTGAAAGACACAGTACTAGGGACTGTTAAGAAAAACAGTTTTGTTTTCGGGAAGTAAAATATCTATTGGGAGAGTGATGGGATAAAAGATGGAAAAGCTGAGGACCTAAAAATACAGGGAAATGTGATAGTGGCCAAGGGCTGAAGTTAGATTGGACGGTCAGACACAGCCTCTCTGTGGAGGTTGCTTTTAAAGCTAAGCCCTGAATATCAGAGTTATTCAACCAGGATGCTGAACTGAATATTATATGTCATAAGGATATTAGATAATATTACAGGGTGTCAGAGAAGCTAGCAATCTAATCTGGTTGCAGGGTTCAAAAAGGTTTTAATAAAATATGTCATTTCATAAAGATGGGACATGGCAGGAAGGAACAGAACATGAAGAGATAAACGTGCCATGGGAATAAGCTAAGTTATGGCACCAGTGTAGAGGGACAAAGGGGAGAGGCCAGGAAACAGGAAGTAGGCCACCTTGGTTGAAGCTAAGAGCGGAATTTTGTGAAATGAATTGGAAAAGTGCTTGATATTTTGGAGGATCTTAAATGATTGTGTGGAGAGTCTGAATTTAAAAGTACACAACATAGCAACATTAGAAGTACAGAAGAATAACATAATTAGAATTATAATAATGAGAACTGTCTTTGTTGAATAGCTACTATGTGCCAATTACTTTATATATATTATCCCTTTTTGTATACTCCTCAGAAAACCGTAGAAAGTATATTTTTGCAATGAGTTAAGCTTATGCTCAGCTGAATGTCATAAAGCTAGAAAGGATTTGAACTGAGGTCAGAGAGGCAGCTGGAATCCGGCAGGCCGGTTAGGAATGTGGTACAACGGTTGTGGTGTTAAGAGTAAAGGGATATGAATTAGAACAGTGGCTAAGGGCCTGGAAAAGAGAAAATGGGGTCAGAGACATTTTAGATTTAGAAAAATCTGCAAGATTTAAAATCACATTTGATGTGGGAAAAGAGAAAGGAATAAACATTTCAGATTATATATTCTGAAGACAAAATGTGCCATGGTTATTATTTTCAATTTTGAGGCTTTTCATATATTTTTTAACTATCATTTTTAGCATTTTAAAGGAGATAAATATCCAGTATATGAAATTTTAAAACTGCATAATAGTAGGAGAGAAGAAAACCTCTCCTAATGTCCTAACGCCCACAAATAGTCACTGTTAATATTTTGTTGCATTCTCAAACTTTAAAAAAATTATGCATAGATGTTTGACGGATTCTTTTAAAAATATTTTAACATGGCTTTTATTATAGTACAGGTAGAAATTTATAGCCTTTTACATTTTTCATTGAATTATCATTGCTTTTCCTTATTATTATAAAAACTTCATAAACATTTTATTGCCTATATAATATTCCATTACCTGGTTTTCCATTATTTAATCACTTAGTACTATTTCTATTTGGGTTTTTTTCTGATATATTTTTAAGGATAGTTTTTATGTGTAGATTTTTTTTTTTTTTTGCATTTAGGATTATATACTTCACCTGGATTCTCAGAAATAAAATTATCAAATCCAAGAATGTAGTCATTAGAAAATGCATGATACTATATTGCTAAAAGGTTTTTCAAAAGGTTTTGCCAATTTTAATTCATGTCAGCAATTTTTGAGAATCACATTTCACTATACTCTCAAAAGTCGGGAGTGCTATATTTGTAACAAGATATTAAAAGGGAAATTTAGGCCAATACTTGAAGAAAAATTACCTGTTGGATACAAGGTTCATTATTCTGGTGATGGGTATATTAAAAGCCCAGACATCACCACTATAAAATTTA
>NW_012149729.1:9250923-9261245 GCF_000956105.1 Propithecus coquereli
TTTTTTTTAGAGGTGAGATGATAGATGAAGAGAGGATTGTTAAATAAATTTTGATTTGGGGAGGGAGCTGCTAGTTTTTGGTGTATCGAACCCATTCTCCAAGTGAGGTGGGGCTGGGGCACCTGCTTCTCATTTCAAATCTTATAAAATAAGCTTCTCCAGTACAAATGGGAAACCGTGAAGTGTGTCCTGTTCTATTGGAGGATTAAGTGGACTGGAGTCTGATTCCTTCCCGAGAACTATCCAGCTCAAGAAACTGGCTGGGTACTGAAGAAGAAGGGGCTCCACTCTCTGAGTTTGTTATGGCAACTAGACAGGAGGCAAGTGAGGGAGAGCGGGATGAGGTGGTATTGGGCCAGAACCCCCAGGGAGGTGTACAGACTTCATCAGAGGGAACTCAGAGGCAAGGTAAGATTCTCAGAAGAGGAGTCCCTCACACTTGAAGAGATGCATTTCCGTAGGCCATGTTTTTGCAGGAGAGAGACGCCCAACCTCAACACGGGCCTCAAAAGCATCCAGCACAGCTGCCAAGAGAAAGATCAAGCTTTAATCACTTGCCAGCACCAGACAGGCAGCCAAATAGAGTATTTGTGGTCATTTCTTCCCTTTTTTTTTTTTCCAACCAATGGCTTTGGGTCTTCCCTTTGCATCCAAGGGAAGGGCAAGAACTCACTCCACTGAAAAAATTTAGAGGGACCGTGAGGGATAAAGTAAAGAGAAAGGAGAGTACTGCAACTTTGTTTTCATTTGTATTTCTCTCTCTGATAAATTGTGAGGTTTAAGATGTCTGTCAGTTTGGTTCAACAGCCATATTTCTCTTTTAAAGTATGAATAAACATAACTATAAATTCGAATGGCAAATCCTTGTCTATAGTCTCATCTAATATGCCTAAAATATTATTATTTGTACACTTTCTATGTGATGGATGTGTAGTTCCTTTACAATTTAGTTAAATTTTATCCCAGGTGTTGCAAAAATAAATTACTATTTAGAAGAGAGTGTGGCAGTGTAAGAGCCAGACAGTATAGGGTAATGAAAAGTGCACCAAGATTTAACTTCGGAAGAGCATCATTCAACCCCAACGTGGCCTCTTATCAATTATTTGATTCTGGAAAAATAATTTAACCTCAGAACCTTAGGTTTCAAATATATGAAAATTCAGAGACATGTCACATAGTATAAAATATTATATATTAATATTATAATTAAGAAGATGGTATATTCAGACCGAATGGAGTTTTGGGCCCTTTTCTTCCCACTCCTGTGCCTGCACCACACCCCACTTCATACTCACTCTCATTTGTAGGGAGGATGTCTTTAGTAGGATATAGATCCAGAAAGATTATCAGCATCATAGCATCAAACTTATTTAATACACAGTCAGTATAAGCCAGAGAAAAATTTACTAACATTTCCTTCTGAAGCACCTTAATGAAATCCACTGGGGAAATCTCTCAGATTTTAGAAACTTTATAGGTTTTCAGCAAGAAAAATAAATGGTGATTTCCTACAGTCACTCATATTTTACCTTTCTCCTACACCTACCACATGGAAAGCACCGTGGAACTAATAATTATTTCTTCAGCAGTGCAAATTACCTCTGTCTTTTATTCCCACACTATCTTAAACACAGGGTTCCCTTTCATGTTATAGCCAGGAGGGTTAGCTTGTTAAAAACTTGTCCCACCATTCTCCAAAGTGTCATTCAGGGATCCACTCATGCGATCTCATTAATGACAAAGACTTGTGTCTAAAGGAGTATGCAAAACCCCAGAGAGCGTTAAAGATTCAAAGTGTTATTGAGGCCAAACCATCTTATCTATAGGTGAGCCTTCCGGGTCATGGTGGCTTCACCCCAGTGAAATAAAGTTCAGAATTTTCCATGTGCCTGCGCCTCCTTTGCAATCACTAAATGGAAAGCTTTAGATCATCTCCCCCATCCTGAATACAAATATCCAATAAAACAAATAAAAGCTCTCCAAAGCTATATCATACATCATATAAATTATTTAATCCCATTCAAAAAAAAAGTATTATGCCAGTCAAATAGCAAAGTTAAACATCTGCATTTACAAAAATTAATAGCAATTGCTTAAAATCAAATGGAAAATATATTTCTTTCCATATTTCTTCCAAAGCTATTCCATAAAATTAAAAGTTCACCTCAAAAGGCCCAATACATGCCCACTTTCCTTATATAATTTTCATGTGTGTATAGGTTTTGTTAATGCAGGTTTATATGGGTGAAGATTCTAAAGAAAATATTTTTATTAACTTAGATATTGCAGAATTGTGAGGGACTGCTTATTCAGACCCTTGATTAAAACAATACTTCCAGTTTGAGGAGTTTTATATTCTGCTGGAGATCTGCACAAAAACCCTGTAATTTAGTTATGCAACATTACTTAGTTTAACTGGCACTTTATGTTCTCCCACGTTCAAACGAGAATGGGGAAAGAACATTCCTCATCCATCGGAGGACACAGACTGTATTTTGTTAGGATAGTCATCTTGTTATGTCCCATTCAGCTCAGCCCCATTAAGCTTTTGGGCCTAGAATTGCTGCCTGCTGCCAGGATTAATATCTCAGTATTTTTTTTCTCCTCAGTTTATGGTTACTTTTCAAGAATTAAATGATCATTCAGAAAGTTAGCTTCAGTTTATGAGCTGTTAAACCTATGGCAGATCTGCTATAGCAAAAGCGAAAGCATAAACGTTATTGGAGTTAACTTTTCTCTGCAGACATTTGCTGCTCCCATTTTTTTTTTCCCAGCCTGAAGATCCATATTCTTTCCTAAGCCTTCATCTATGTGATCCTAGGTCTTCTATCAATGGGGACTGGGTTGTAGTAAAGGGATGCTTAACAAACAACATTTCCTCCTTTAATAGGGCAGTTTTCCAAATATGTCAATTTTCTTTTCCTCCTATCGTCATATTTTTTCTAAAAGTGATGTAATGCACCATATGTTATGGTAATAAATTATAGGTAAATGAACAAATGGAATGGGATGAAAAGTTTTTTTTTTTTGGTGCTCAAGATTCTCTATATAATTATGGATAAAATGTTTCAGATTGGACAGCCCTGGAAATTAAAAATCTGTAGTGTACAGAATAGATTCAGCAATTGAGGGAGCACAACTCCTCATTGTCAGCAACCAGTATTTGTCGAACTAGATTTTAAGTATCTCAGGTAGTGCAGATGTAATTCTCTTTAGTTATGGAGTTAGCACTTTACAGAGTATTGTTGCATTAAACAGAAATTTATAAATGAATGAATGTATAAATTAACATAGCTGCCCAAAGTGTTTGTTAGCTAGATCTGCCAGTCTCTAACTCTTAGTGAACTCAGGAAGCTCACTGTGGTTGTCTTCTCAGGGAACTACTCACTCTGGCAGTATGTGGCTGCTATCTCATTCACAAATATAAACAGATGCTTAAAAAAATCAAATAAAAATAAAAATAAAATCTTATCTTGTTATACCTGCATCCTGAAACAAAGAGAAGAAGAGTGAAGCACACATTTTTTAATGGAAAAATTAGCCTTGTGTCAATGTGTTACATATTTGAAGAGTCTTTTTCCTTCTTCTGTGCATGGGTTACACTTGGTGTCATTAAAGCCTCTCTCTTCTCTCTCTCTCTCTCTCTCTCTCTCTCTCTGATTCAAGTTAATTTAGGGCCTGCAAATTGAAGAGGAATTATAGAATATTTTAAAACGTGAAATAGTAGGCATTTGATCATGAATTCTGTCAAAATTTTAGGACCTGCATTTTTTTTCAACTCACCCCCAGGTTCTAGCTCACTGATTTTTTAAAACCCTTTGTAACATATGGCCCGACATCACAAGGCCATTTAAGCAAATGCCTTGCTCTTGGGCTAGTGGATCTTGTTCTTCTTTTTTTGCTGCCATTTTTACTTATTCATGTATTCCAGCGTATGGAAACCGGTTGTTTGCCTGTGTTTCTTCTACAAGCCCGAGAGTGCATTGAAGGAAAGGTCTCAATCAGAGGCATCTTTGTAAACTTATTCTCTTCCCCTTGCAGAGGATCTGGCACACTGCAGATACGCAGTCAACATGCATAGAGTAAATACATGTGTCTTATGACAACATCTGTCCCTTCCAATCATCACGGCCACTCATGTTAATATTTCATCCTGTGCTCACTTGCTGGACAGCCCCCTAGAATTTTCAGTTGTTTTGAGGAATAACTTATGAGTTTTTTCTGAACTGGCATTTTCAGATCTTGAGTACACTGGGCCTAAATCCCCTAAATAAGCAAATAGTTTTCAGAGAAGCAGGCTACCATCCAGCCCTCACTGGCAGGGTCTAAACTTCTCTAATGAGGGCTGGCTGCTATCTTGAGCCAAGAGCCCTGTCTGTTTCCATTTAGCAGCAAAATTCTTAATCTTCATCATTCTCAAACCCCCATTTGTTTTCCAATTTTTTCTCACATTCCTGACATCAGCCAAATAAAGTAGTTCCATTTCCTGTCCATTCTAATATCATATTTTTACAGGATACTCATGGATATCAGATTTTTCTGCATCTTCTCCACTAGCTAAACTGTTCTTTCTGCTTTCAGTTTATAGAGAAATGTTCTGTTTTACCAGCTTTTGAATTTGGTTAAGAGTAATTTTTTCTATCACAGAGTCAATAGCACAAAATAGTAGGTGGATATGTACATAAATGACTATAATGCAGTTTCGATAAGTGCAAGATGTGAAATATGTCAAGGTACCAAAGAATACAGAGGAGAGAAAGCTGATTCTACTTGGTGGTGTCAAGGACTGACCCTAGAGTCAGATAAAGCGTGAGGCAAAGGGTATTTCAGTGAAGACCACAGCATATGGAAAGACCTGGCGGTGTGACAGTCCATGGCATGGGAATGGCAAGTTGTGTAACTCTGAAGAATTGGAGAATTGACAAAGTGTTCAATAATTACAGCCATGGGGGTCAGGCCTATAATTCCAGCATTTTGAGAGGCCAAGGTGGGAGGGTCACTTGAGGTCAGGAGTTTAAGACTAGCCTGAGCAACATAGTGAGATCCCACCTCTACAAAAAACTCTAATAATTAGCTGAGCATGGTGGCACATGTGGCCGTAGTCCCAGCTACTCGAGAGGTTGAGGCAGGAGGATCACTTGAGCCCAGGCGTTTGAGACTGTAGTGAGCTATGATCGTACCACTGCACTCCTGCTTGGGTGACAGAGTGAGACATGTGTCAACAACAATAACAATAATAATAATTATAATAATAATAATTAGAGGACTACCTGTTTTAGAAAGTTCACCCTGGCATCACAGTAGAACCTAAGTTAAAATGAATGGGAATCATCAGTAAACTTGAAATTATTCTGAAGCAAACCCCAAAGCATTTAATGAGGAAATAGTAAAATGGCAACATTAGGGGATTAAGTATTTTCTATCCTGGAGAAAGAAGGATATTTAAAGGGTTACGAATTAGGAGGAAGGGTAAAAACTCTAGAGATAACTGCACAGAAATGGAGAAAGTGGATTTTTGATTCTAGAGCACTGAATTATGTGTGTATAAATTGAGCAGTCTCGGGCTGCATATGTATAGCAAAATCAGTACAGAATTATATAACGATATACATGAGCAGTGCTGATGTGCTCCATGCCCTGCTACATGGAAAGGATATATGTGAAAAAAGAGAAGAAGAAAAGCTCTCTAAGAGTTGGGGATTAACTAACATAAATTCGAAACCAGTTTCAAAGAAGTTCTGAATTACAGATTTTAGCGTTGTGGGGCTACAGAAAGAATTCAGATCGATGTCTTCATGAAAGGTGCCAGATGTGTAGAGTTTGGAGGAACTGAGAGTATAGCATTTAAACCCAGGGGATCACATGAGGGAAAGCAGGGAGAAAGGTTGGGACATAAATGATACGTGAAACAGGACACTGGATAGAAGATAATTGGTTTAAAATCAACAGAGCATGTTGAGAAACAATAAGGAAAAGTTTTTTAATTACAGTGGGAACAGATTCCAGAGGCAAACTCAGCCCTCAGACAGGGGAGATCTCGTGATGGAGTTGAGTATTGGGAAGCCCTAAAGCCTTCGTGCGCCGTGGCATGGGGGAGTGGCACAATGGGAGATTGGTCCTGGGGACATGTGCACCAGTGAGTCACAGAAGGCTAAGAGCAACCTTCAAAACGAATTCTTGATCACCCCCTCGCCTTGGCAACACAAGACCTCGAAATCCTTCCTTTTACACTCTTCTTGTGTTATACCTTCTGTTTGATGTTATATTTGTTTACAGAGACATTTTGATTCATTACTCATAGCTAGAATGCAACAGACATACCACCTCCATGGAAAATGGGAGGACATGAGTTTTATGCCACTACATGCAAAGTTCCTGCCACTACAGGCAAAGGCTCTTGCTAGGGGTTTCTTCTGAGTTGACTTGAAATGTTTGTTACTTTCTTACTTCTCTGTGAAACCTACACATAGTGACAAAAAAAAAAAAAAAAGAGAAATCAAGAACTGTACAATACTGGGCACACTGAAAACAAACACTACATATTTTCTTAATAAAATAATACATAAACATAAATCTATGAACAATTAGAGAAATCTTCTCATTGTTGAGGCTGGAAACCTGTTTTTATTTCTAGGCATTTGGCTAAATTTGCAGGCAGATGCATTAAATCCTGTCACTCTACTGTTCTAATGCATGTTGTTAGTACAAACAACTGAGACTGATTTTCATACCACACAAGAAAGTCAGGCCTGCCTTTGAGTTCTACCTTTGTAACACTTGGCTTCCACATAACAGTTCTTCAAGCTTCATTTAGTTGGTACTAAAGAGCCCACTGTTGCTATAATATGTATGGAAAAATGATTCTAGTCATGCACACTAAATTTGTTGAGTAAATATGTATAGTGGAAAGAAGCAACATATTAGGTCTGGTCCTAGTTTGAGGCCTGGCAAACAATAAGATATTCTATGAACTTCTAGATTTAAAAAGTGAATTCAATCCTGGAAATCCATGCTTCGTGGTGGCAATGCCACAACTAGCTGCTGCTGGATTGCTGACAAACACTTCTGGTGACACCACACGTGTGTGTGCCAAATCTGTGAATTTAGGAAGAGAAAGGATGAAGCAGAGATTCAAGAAGGCAATTACTGTCAATTATACCCCAATTATACCCCAAAGGCTGTATGTAGAAAACATTAATAAAGCACTGAAGAGTAAGAAACTGGGAAACTAACATTTAAGTGTAAAACTAACTGTATTTTAGCAGTAGCAAACTGGCAGCCAGGTGGTCTGAATCTGGCTTGAGCATGTGTTTTGTTTGGCCTTGATTTAAAAACAATGTAAACCCGACTGCTTTTAAGCATGGCACATATCCTCTCTTCTCTACTTTCCCCACCACTCTCTACAGTCTTTGACATATCACGTTTAATTCATTTATGTATCTGAAGTTATTTGAGATTGCAACACCTAATTTGGACTTTTTATAGCAGTATAGTATCAGAATAGAAAGACTTTGGAGGCACAAGACTTGAGATGAAATTTGAATTAAGTGATTTATTAACTGTGCAATGCATCTCCCTGAAATTCATTGTTCTCATCTTTGAAAAAGAAGACTAAAAATAATCCTACCTGCTGTACTTATACATGGGCTAAACACAGGCTAAATGAGGATCTCAAATAAGATAAAGTATGAGAATACTTTTTACTGATAGTGCTGTGTAGTTAGCTATTATTTTGTTTCAAAAAGAACTTTCCTTTTTGAATTCAATAGTTTCACATATATTTTACCACAATCACAATTAACTCTGTCACCCTATGTCTGAGACCTTTCGGTTGCTGTTGCTGTATATGTGCATATGTCAGTAGTTCTTAAACTTGACTGCACAAGAACCAATGGTGGAGCTTTATAAAATACTGATGAATGATTCATTCTCATCCCCAATGGTTCTGGGTTAATTGGTCTGGGAGTGGCCTGGGCTTTGAAGGATTTTTGTTTGTTTTTGTTTTTAACTTCTCAGTTGATTTTCATAATCAAAGATTGAGAACCATGATTTGCACTAATTCAGTACAACCATTACTGAATAGTAACATTTAGCCGAAATGGATTTGGTCATTCTCAGTGTATTTTGTAATAAACAGCAGTAGATATTGCTGGTTAGTTCTTCCCTATCTTTTTTATCAGTGGTTCTCAAAGAGTGGCAACATCAGTATCACCTGGTATAGAAAGCTGAAAAATAGTCCCCTGAAGATGTCCTAATCCTCAGAACCTGTGAATATGTTATTTTACAAGGCAAAAGGGATGAAGGTGTGATTAAGTTAAACATGTTGAGATGAAGCCATTATACTGGATGATCCAAATGGGTTCAATGTAGTCACAAGGATTCTTATAAGAGAAGGGCAGTAGAGTTCCAGTTAGAAAGAGAGGGAGAGAGATGTAATAACTGAAGAAAGATCAGAGAGGAGAGAATAGACCACTGCTGGAAGCACTGCTGGCTTTGAAGATGGAGAAAGGGGCCATAAGCCAAGGAATGTAGGCGGCCTCTAGACACTGGAAAAGCCAAGGAAATGAATCTGCCCCTATAGGCTGCAGAATGTGTCACCATTTTTATAACCTTTTAAGCCCTGATTTCAGACTTTGAGCCTCCAAAACTGTAAGATAATAAATTCATGCGTTTTAAGCTACTAAGTTTGTAGTGATTTGTTATAGTAGCAATAGGAAACTAATATACCTGGGAATTCCTTAAAATGCAAATTATCAAGCCCTCCTCCAGAACTACCATATCAGGATTTGGGGAGTGGGATCCAACAATTTATGCTTTAATGAGCTCTCCAGCTGATTCTGAGGTACCGTAAAATTTGAGAACCACGGTTTTAGATTACAATGTTTAATGTTTTTTTCCCCAAATTTATGGTCGTCATGGTTTTGAAATGGGAAATCATGTACAAACACTCAACTCATCCTTTACAGAAAGTTTTACATCATAGAACAAATTAAAATGAATCCCATGAAGAGGCATTTAAAATGAAGACAGTGATGGGAAGGAAGATTTCTCAATGTCTGGCATGATTGCTGGGCTTGCAAAAATGTGTGTTTTAAGAGATTTGTGATCTTTAGTACAGAAATTACAGACTTCAATTTAACACATCCTTGTTTGGTGAACACACAATTGCTAATATCACTAGACATCCCTTTTTGTTATAGCAGGCTTTGTGGAAGAGGCAAAGTCAACCTAAGGATCCCAAATCATATCTTCTTTTCAATTCCTATGCCACTCGCACAAGAAGTTTAATTTGAACCTGAAGTGGAACAGATAGCACACATTCACTTGCTTTAAAAGTCTGTGCATTGTCCGGAATGGTGGTGGGGGGGAGAATTTACATTTTAACAAAATGTTTGCAATTTCAAAATACCTTGATTGACTACCACCCAGTGAGTGAAAACCTTATGCAACCTGTAAACGTGAAAATTTTCTGTTGCTTTGATTCCCATAATGAAAACTTCCGAGCAGCCCCACATCTGTTGCCTAAGGTCTATCTAATCCCATTGTGTCTGTTTAAACTGTCGGCAAGTATGGGCATGGTTTGAAGACTAGGCGCCTCTCTGTGGGGAACAGCATAGAGAATACTGATTCATATCCCTGAGGTTTCTGATGTATTGAAAGCCAAAACTTTCCACTTTGACATTGAATAGTGACTAGTTTAGCTACTATAACATTACCAATTCTGCAACCCTTGGAACTGTCTGTATATGAACTTTTCATTTGAACCAACTGAGTACTCTACATTTGTCACTGGAACTTAAGAACAATCTTCTAAAAATATTGAAGTCACTTCTTCTTCTGTTATTTATAGCACGGTCTGTAATTTCTGCGTCAAACTACTTAACTGCATTTTTCATGCTTTTAAAAATATGGTATGAGGATCTAAAGTTCAAGGAAGTATAACAATCCGTTGAAAAATACTCACCAGACAAGTAATCATACACTCTTGTGTCACCTGACATGCAGTGAACAAGCTGATGAATGAGTCAGAATTTAAATGGTAATTATCATTCATCATTATAATAGACTTATTAATTCATAAATTCTTGGTAAGCCAATTTTCTATAAAAAGGTTAATAATAAAAGTGGAAAAGGAAAAAAATAGCCCCAATGTGATAAAAAATGTAAGAGCTAAAGTATCTTTACTACCACATATCCCTCCTAATTATCCAGTAGTTTTATATTAAAATGTTTCTTAATACAGGACTATATTTCCTCAGTATTTTGAAAGAACAAAAAGTTCAATTCCTTTCATTATTCACATCCTCACCCTATGCCATACA
>NW_012149729.1:9261841-9273774 GCF_000956105.1 Propithecus coquereli
TGTCCCTGGAGGGGGCCCACCCTGCTCCTGGCCAGGCTAACGCCACGGCACTCACTCTAGCCAGGGCAACAGAGTGAGACTCTGTCTCAAAAAAAAAAAAAAAAGAAAAATATAACAACTGTTAAAAAAGTCAAATAGGTAACCTTTTAAAACTAATTTATTTCTTAAAAATGTTTAAAATGTCAGTTTATATTTCAGAGAAATATGGCAAATTATCTATTTGCATAACTTTTGCTCTCAATTTGAAACACGAACTATAAAATGCCATGGTTAACAATTTTTACTACACTTTTTGTTTTCCTGGGGGATGTCAGCATAAAAATGGGCTATCAACTGGGTCAAAGTGAATTAAATCAAAACAAAATGAATCAAAATACTTAATTTATTCAACTACAGAATCAGACTATGAGATTCCATTGAATAAATTTGCATCTAAAATTTAAAAAAAACTTTTTGGTTATAAATCAAAATAGTACATTTTCCATTAAGATGGGCATAGAGTTTGAAGGAGATAGATCATGTTGATTATTGTGAAACTGATAGAATAATGATCACATATCTAAACACATGTTATCATGTAACAAGACTTCAAATAACAGAATAATTATGAATTTTAAATTTCCTTTATATGCAAGTAAAAGTTAATAATATAGTATAGGTTCAAATCTCCAGGCCACAGGCAGATAACATGCTGTTAACATTAGTGATTGCAGTTTTGTTTAAATAATAGCTGTGCAATTAGGATCACATTGCCTGATAAATATTTGACACATACAGCTTACAGGTTTTACACAAATTGGAAGGAAAGGTGGAACATCCAGCAAAAATTGATAAAAGCCAAAAAATGACATGGAACAAAAAAACTTAGATTGATGGATTTTTTCTGTTGTCTATGTTGGAAAATATGTGTGTTAAGGGAGCACCCCGATGTCCTGTCCGGAAACTCATGTTTATACTTCTAACACCAAATAATACAATGGCATATCAGCCCGCAGTGGGAAATATTCCCACTCCAGAGTTTTGAGAAGATACGTAAAAACCTTAAAGCCATGTCATATTAGACAAATTAAACAGATCCTATGTTCCTTTCCCGGCTATCCCTTACCCTCCCTTAGCAGCTAAAAGTAGAGCTTCCTGGGAAAGGATGCTGTCTGTAAGACAGAAAACCCAATGCCCAACTAAAATAAATGCATAAATAAATTAATTCATTAAAAATACATAAATCATAGGCTCATCTTTACTGCTTTATCACAAACTCCCTTCCAACTTTAAATACCAGCTGTATGGAAAACATAGCAAATATGGCAGTTACTTCTCTAAAAGGAAAAATGCATCACGCTCAGTGCCTGGAGTTCTCAAGCCCTCTTTAGATGATTTTCCCACGAGCTTCTTCCATAACACTGTGCTTCAAATGTTACGTGGCTGGTTAGAGACAGGAAGCCATCAAGCTCTGAAAGTCTGTGTTATTGCTGAGATTCCACAGGACTAAGCAATGTTCTGTAATAAACTCAAGTTCTATGGGAATTAGAATATTGTTGACAAAGCATTGCAATATGAAATTCTTCGTTTATTTAAATGAACAGACATATGTTTATCAATAAAATAACTTCTCTCATGAATGTTATTTTGTGTCTATCAGCACTCTTCCATAGACTTTTAGAACCATCCTGATGTAGAAAGTTCATAGGTATGCTATAGTAAGTTCATTGTTCATGTTGGTGTTAGAACTATTAACCTGCTACTTATTTTCATATTTTCTGTACACTATTTTGCACACATAAAGATTGTGAACTTTCAAAATTGTTAAAATGTACTATTTTTCTTCTTTCATGCAACCCCTAATTTCAAGTGTTGTTTTTGTGATTTTTTTAAGTGACCCTTTAATTGTTATTTATCTGTTAATCTCTATCCTGGAAAGTGACAGAGATGGGTGGGTTGTTTTGTTTTGTTTTGTTTGTTCTGTGGAGAGTAATGGAAGTGCCGATCAAGAGAGGGAACTGCATTTGCACTGTCAGCACAACTCCCAGGATTCCGGCTTCCATCTAGAGACCTAAGCCCTCCATCATGATTGACGTGATGAGATACAAAGGGTAGAGACGGCACAACATGATCACCTACAGAAACTGTTATGTTTACCCCATCTGTAACTCATTCGTTGTTTCTCCAATTTTTCTAACATTCTCCCACACACCTCTGAAAAACTGGCAGAAGATTCAGATAGGTTTATTTTTATGACCTCGTAGTTTCACTCTATTCAATATTTGGGGGGAAATACCAACTCTCATGCTGACTTCTTTCATTAAATATTTTTTTAAAATATACATGCTCTGAAAACTGAGAACTCTATATTTATCTAACTAGTCGATTTAGTGCACAAGATACCTAATCTAGCACTTAACAGCCAGGCACCCCATCAGGTTCCTTGGAAAAGACAGCACGCTTATTGTGGTAACAATGGAACACTGTTTGGGGGATAGACTCCCTCTCAAGTGCAAGCACAGCACATGAAATCCAAAACTAAACTGTTGGGTGCTTATCATCCAATTTCCCTCACCCTAGGTCATTTCTCTCTGTGCTGCCTTTTAGAGTGTACAGGAAAGAATACCCACTTTCCAACTTGGGTTTTGACTATCTACATGGGATAAATCAAATTAACAGGATTCCTCCCACTGCCAAAAGAAGTTTAGAATCCTGGGAGAAAAGGGGCCTCAAGATGGATAGAAATGGACAAATATTCCTCAGCCTTTTTTGCTCACATGATCTGCCCTTTGCCTAAGTTTGCTAGTATGCACTATGGAATACTAGAGCATTTACTTGGAACTCACATCACTACCTTTATACCTAATCATATTTTGTACAACCTTTTTGTTTGCAAGCAATATTTAAACATTTCCATGTAAGGGGCTGTTCTTTTTATCTGTGTATGCATTCACAGCACATAGCATTTCTGTTTTTCTTTCTTGTTGGGTGTGCAAACATACACACACTCTTGCTCACTGCCAGACGTACTCAGTAAAGCAGATTTTGGCCTGCAAAAATCTTTGCACTAAAAAGCATAGTATGAACAATTAAATGCACATCATATGTGGGTTTTTTACAATGCATAATTCTGTCATTTAAAATTTTGCGTTGAAACCTCAAGGTTGGAATGTCAGCTCCATGCAGGCAAGAATTTGTTTTGTGTGTTCCCTGCCATATCTTCAATGCCTGGCACATGGTGGCCACACATTAAGTTAAATAAATTGGAAGAATGCCATTAACCTTGAAAGTTCATCAGTAAGAATAAGATAATTTGTAATAAAAAAGCTAAGATGTGATTTGTGGTTTATAATTCATAAATAGTTAAATTGAAGAAATACAAGTTTTTATGTGGGTTCCTAATAGCTTTTGAGCCTTGGCAACTTTTTTAAATAGGGAGTTTGTTTGAAGTCAAGAACAGGAATCAATTGTAGACCTTCTGTTTGTAGGGAGATGGTTTACTTGAAGATCCAATATAGCTGATATGGGTACACCATGTATATAGATATTGAAATGTCTTCATATTGGATGTTAAGTACCTATTTAGCCCTTAAAGTACTCCTTGTTTCCCTGGGGGTTTCTGGCTCTTCAAGGATTCCCTGACCTTCCCACAATCCCACAAAGAAAGGGTTAGAGCCTGGCATAGCAAGAGGCCTCCAGCATTGAGGCCATATCGTTCTGATAGGTCAGTGCCTCTGCTATACTAACTGTTAAATATTTTGAATGTTATCACCGTCTTCCTGTTAGAGTTTTGACAGGAAACCAGTCCTTTCCCTGCCTAAAGGTTTCATAAGGGGTGAAAATTTGTCCTTCCTATTGGGCAGAAGGTCATTGGAAGGTTTGTACCAAATGAAAGAAAGAATGTATAATTGTAATAAATGTCAACAGCACAGAACAAAGGAGAATGAGGTGGGTAGCACTTATGAAAGAGTGGTGCAGCTTCAGAGTAGGACTCAGAAAGCAAAGATAAGAGAATAATGCCTTCTCTTGGGCTGCACTGGTGAGTAACAAGGTGTGTGGAAAATAGAACAGCTTGGCTGCGCAAGGACAGGAAGAAATCGGAAGAGGGAGGGCAAGGACTGGAGAAATGAATCTAGCTACCGTGGCTTGACTCTGTGGGCATCCAGGAAGGCTAACGGCTCATGCAGGCATCTAAGCGTGTGGTGGGCACCTGCGTGTACACACACACATGTCAGTCAAAGACATAGCCATGAAGTGCATCAATCTAGTAGGCGAGCCAGGGTAGCAGGAATCCGGGTGGTGAGAAACCATTGAAATAAGGCAAAGAGCAGCAGAGCAGTCCTGGCTGGTCAACTTTTGGTTTGAACTGGAATGGGCATTGATGCCAGCACCAGATGAACAAAGGAAGATGAAAAAAAAAAAAAAGTACTGGTGTTAGGTGTTAGGTTGTGCATGTTTCAAGACCCATTAAGTTAAGTAAGAATTATCAAGCACCTTGTGGATTTCATCGTTGAAAGTCAATGTTTCAGGCAATCACTTGAGATCACGCCCCTTTTTAGAAGTTATTTCCTTTGATTTCTTCTTTTTAATCTCTGTACTTTTGACTCCATAAGTTTAGCTTTCATTTTTTTTTTAATCGACTCACTTTCGATTTTATTTTTTTTAATCTTTCTGGATTCTGTATCTTGGCTCTACTCTATTTTTTTGCAGCCCCCTCTGCCTCATAATCCTCCTAGCAGCATTCTTGGCCCCACAGTCCTGGTAAGTTTCCTGCTTCAATTGGGAAAAGTGGGGAGACCTCCTCTAATCTCAACCGTAATGAACACAGTCTTCACCCTGGCCAAAAAGTTAGCAAACGTCTGAGCACTTCTGGCCACTTCACTGGGTAAAGGTGCAGGAGTTTCTATGTGAATTAATCAAATTGAGAAAGAAAGGAAGAAAACAGAGTACCAGTTCCAGTGTAGAGCTGAAGATCAAGACAGAGTAATGCAGGAGCCCCAAGTTATAGTCTGGACCAATTCTGAAAGCATGTAATCAATACTGCCACTCAGAAGGCTCATTATTTGGTATTGGTTTTATGAGTGATAATTTCTAGGTCACAGTGATTGATAATATTGTGGGCCCAGCTGAGCTGCCTCCTGGGTCAGCTGAGTCTGCAGCTGGTGAACGTTTGTGACCCTGTTTGTAGCATGCTGGAGAACGCACAATCATTTGACTTCTCAGGTGAGATACAAAGTCAGCATAGTGCATGAAAGGGAAAGTAGAAAGAAAAAAATCACACATGTAGCAAAAAGATCAACATCCTGAGAATAGATACTGACCATTAAGCCTAACGCAGAGAGAGCTTATAAACCTCTGCCACACACCGAAGAACAAGAAGGCAGTTAGGAAGACAGGACTAAAATACTGGCTCAGCCATTCCCGCAGAGAGAATTATTGCAAACTCCCTAATGAGCGGGTATTGGTAGTAGATACTAAACTCATACACCCGTAGTGTAAGTTTAATTCATAATTCATATATGATTTAATCTAGCTAATATTTTATAAGCTACCCACACAATGGTCAAATTATCTGTAAAGAACTTTCTTGAATTAAAAGCCCAATTATAGTTCCCCATCCAGGTGTTGAGAGAAACTTCCAGTCATTTAATCAATAGATCAATGCCTCAAAAAAATAATCTGACTTGTTCTTAATTGGGCTTTTTACATATATTACTTCTCTGGGAAAAAAAAAAGGATGGAGACAATGAGAAAGAACCTCATGACTGGTGCCCTAGAGACTTCGATAACAAATAAAAATATGATGTCAACTTTTCAGAGATGGTAAAAGAATTAAAATATATTATTAAGCTATTAATTTCCAATTTGACACATGGACAAGAGTAAGTTTCCATGGATCTACTCATAAGATTTTTTTCCTTTCTTTGCATAGCAAAGAATGTTTTTAGTAGCACTATTATTTATTTATAAAATAAATGTGGGTTCCATTAATAAACTATATTCTTACTCAGTCTGTCAAATTCTTGTTTTTAAACAATTGGGTTCACTGAGCTAATTTAATGCCTTACTAAAAAGAAAAAAGGACAGACATTCTCTCCAGTCAAAAATACATGTGGATAGAATTTAAGCAAGTAAGCCTTTTCTCTGTGGAATACAAAAATATAACTGAGCATATATTTTAAACACATACACACAATGGAAGAAATCAAACTAAATGTGTGTGTTTAACCTCTTCAACTTTTTGAATATTGGATGTGTTAAGATTGAGTATGACAGTCAAGTAGCTAAGTTGAAAGTTTTCTCTTTGTGTATGTTGTTTTTACCCTTCTCTCTTCAGAATCTAAATGGAAACAGATGACTTTTTCAGAGGTATCTAGCCAGTTCTCTTTAGAAAAGTGTCAATTCACAAAGATAGTTAAATGATTGATTATGCCAATAATCGATAAATAAACCATAAGGCAGGAAAAATTAAACTATATTTGATGATGAATGCTCAGTTTTATCTGCTTCTCATTCTTGTTTCACATATGAGCTCCCTTTGGAATAATAATACCATATACCCCCAAAAATGAGGACACAAAAGAAAAGTGAATTACTGTATTTTCTATTTGTATTTAATACATTTCCTTTTTGTGCAACAAAACAGTTTACCAAATTTCTTTTAAAAATAGAAGCCAGTAGAGGTGCCCTAATTGTCATGTCTTATTTATGACAAATATCCAAGGAAAATTAAATTTCATTCTTAATTACCTTGATTCTTAAAAAATATTTTTTGGGAATTAATGTTTATTGTAGGCATTTGTGCAATCTTATTGCACCTTTATCCAGATAAGGTAAGGCAGAAATAATGAACGTATCATAACTTCTATATAAATTTCAATTCTCATTTGGCATCTCAACTACATTATGTCACCAACGGTGCCCATAAATCATTTTAGTCAAAATTATGAAGTAGATAGTGTACTTTGGCCCTCCTACCTCCTCTGCTTACAGTTTGACATTTTTTTTCTTCTTTATTCAGAACCCACTCTTAGTAAATGGTTTCATCCTTATGTCATTAGGGCTTAGGGATTTACCACACCACCTCATTCAATAATTAATTTCATTTGCACTTGTTTTGATGAGAACAAAGCAAATTTTATAGGATAACTTATGTGATGGAAATTCAGGCACTATGGATTATAGAGTGTTTTGGTAAAGAGGTCTCCTTATCATCCTAGTTAAAAAAAAATACTTCTATTTTCATCCTTAAGTCATCTCTTAATGATGTGTGCATGCATGCATCTGTGTACCTGTGTGTGTGTACATGTGTGTGTGTGTAAGTGTGTGTGTGAGTGTGAGAACGGGAGAGAGTTCTATCTGCCACAGTTTTGAGTATTGCATGAATAAAACTATCATAACCAGATAATATTAATAAAAGAGGGCACATTCACTTTCTCGCCATATATCACACACACACACACACACACACACACACACACACACACACACACACACTATTGCATTGTATTGCATCCACCAGAGGATGCTTTAAAAAATGACAATCCGATTTATATCTAAAAGCAAGAAATGACAGCTGCAATTTGTGAGAATTGACAACCAACACTAGGCAATGGCATTTAAGCCAATGAGTAATCAGAATAGCTGACAGCTGTTCTTCAAGACTCAAATTTTTTATGGGGCACGACAGTTTGGCAAACAAATATTAGTGAACCGTAGTCCTATGAAAGTCAACTTATGATTGCTGAAATTTTAGGAGATGTCAATTCTTACTGGAATGTACTTTATGAGCTGTATAATTTTCATTAGAAAAATTTGCAAAAAAATATCTGGACTTATAACTACATGATTAAATTTTTTGCTACTAGAAATATCAATTACTAAATACCAAACATCTTCCTCAGAGCTACCAGAGACATTAAATCAATATGTAAAATGCCAACAAGATACTGTGAAATACAATCTCTGGGCTGTCAAAGAGCATTCTCTGGAATATTCACACTGGTGAATGTTACAGTCTACCAACTAAGCCACCATCCTAGCAAGCAAATAGTCACTATCTATAAAAATTCAGAACTTGCTTAAATCTGGAAGTTTACCAACTATGACAAGGAAGTTACTGTACCAGAAAAATGTAGAGAGGCATTTTTCTCACGCATTGCCTTAAGTTGTCTCATGTATTATCCAGTAGTCCAAATCATCAAATAAAAAGTGTTGGGGAAAAAAAAGCAACAATCAGGAGGAATCAAATGATCAAGGCCAGCCCTTTAAAGATCCCCAATAAGCCATTTTTTTCCTCCTATCTCACTCCCACAGTCCTTCTGATGCTCTCCTTATTCTGATACCCTTCTTCCTCACTTCCTAAATCCAAAAAGCACTCTTTGCTGTACAATATTCTCTACCCCCTGCTCTAGCATTAAAACTAACCTTGTTCCTATCCTATGTCCTATAAAACTATCCTTTGGAAGATAGACACCTATGTAACAAATGATGTAATATGTGCTAGGGATACAAGGATGAAAGAGAAACCATTTCTTTCACTACGGAGCTGCCCATCTAGATGAGAATATTCCTATTAGTCGGATAAAATATATTTTTCACAAAGAATGTCCATTATTTTTGCATTTTAATGGAGTACATCCATAGAGAAGTCATAACCTTAAAAAAGTAACTTTATGAGAAAGAATTTTAGATACTGCATAGGGAGTGGGGAGGTGGTTTAGGATTAAGTCAGGAGATGAAAGAGGCAGGCCTTTAAGTAATTGTCAATATTATTTTCATGAAAATGCAAACCATTATTAAGTAAATATACTGCAGTACCTGTTAAGTAAATTATATGATCACTGTAGAATATTAAGATATGGTTATCCTGCAAGTCCTGCAATGGTAAAGTCAACCTTATAGGTTGGGAATTGTCTCAACTGTGGAGCAAGGCAATTTCCATTATGAGTTACCTCAGTAAGGGCTGACTGAAGGAATAGCCAAAGATAGAGAGCAATGGTTTTCAAATAGAAGTGCCCTTGCCTTCCAGGGGATATTTGACTATGTCTGGAGACATTTTTGATGAATGCAATTAGGAGAGGTGCTACTGGCATCTAGTGCACAGAGACCGTGGATACTGCTAAACATTCTACAATGTACAGGACAGCATCTCACAACAAAGAACTGCCCAGCTACAAATATCAGTAGTGCTGAGGTTGAGAAATCCTGACATAAATGGTTTCCCCATTTATGTAAGCATCTCTTTCCCCTTTTGTAGTACCTCTTTTCCATTCTGAGATCATTCCTGGGATAGACTGGGGGTAAACTCACCATGAAAAGATTTAAAAAATGATATTGTCACAACTATAGCTGAAAGCATTCAGTGCATTTCTCGAACTTGAGTAAGCATTAAGATATCTGGGATTCATCTTTAGAATATACATATTCTTGAGCCCGCTTCCCGGGATTCTTATTCAGGAAGTTTAGAATAGGAATCAGGAATCTTAATTTTTCATGTGATTTTAATGTGCATGATTGAAGAACCATACTGTGTGAAACAACGCTCTGTTGGATAAGACTCAAGCTCTTTGACAGTCTGTACAAGTCGCCACTATGGCCAAATCCCTCCGTATTTTTTTCTGATGTATATATTTTGTCTCTCTCTTCTCATACACTATGTTCCAGCAATACTGATTCATTTGAAGTTCACTGAAAGTGTACTGTTTCATGAATCACCACCTTTCACATGCTGTCTCTTCTGCTTGGATCTCCTTTCCATCTTTGTCTTACTACTAGTGAGTAACCAGTAGTACGCTGATAAATATTTAGAGGCTATCCAAAAATAAACAAACAAAAAATCCTTGATTTATAGCATTTTCTAGTATTGATGCTATAAACACTCATCAATGCCAATTTGAAGCTACCAATGTGACCTTTCTAAAAACTGAGAGTTGGGAAGAAATGTGCACAATCAGCTCTTGAGAACTGGCATGTGCTAGCTCCAGCTCACAACTGCAAATAACTTTTATCCTTTATCCTTCCTTGAAGACTTCCCCTAGAATTCAAGACTGTTTCTTGCACATTTAATATTGAAAGTATCAGCCGAGCATGCTTGCAGTCCTAGCTACTCAGGATGCTGAGGTGGGAGGACCACTTGAGTCCAGGAATTTGAGTCCAGATTGGGCAACACAGTGAGACCCCTCATCTATGCAATATACATATATATATCTATTTTATAATAATCATGTTCTCTCACTTGTATTTCTTAACATGCACATTACTTAAGTAGACTGTGAACTCTTTGATAAAAAGGCCTATGGTAATAAAAGATATATTCAGTAATATTACATTTTAACTCAGGTGTTTATGTATTCCTGATAATTTTTTGGTGTTTTCCTTTTGATATTCCAAATTATTTAATAAAGTTTTTAAATCTTCAAAGCATTTTCTAAGTTTCAGTTTCAGTCATGTTAAAGTGTATCAAGCTAAAGGCTTTTGTTCATGCGTAAGCCAAAATAATAAAGAGGGAAAGTATGTCTTCTGAGAGCCAGCCTAACCACCAATAAAAGTGACACATGTGACCTTGGGAATTTACCTTTGGGCTACTTTTCACTAATATGGGGTTCTCTTTCAAAGAATCTAGGTTTTGGGTTATTTCAGTGTAAGAAAATTGTATTTACTCATGGTATAGTACTTTATAGTCAAGTTTGCTGAGTTGAACTATTGTTATTTTTAAATTATTAGGGATGTCTTAACTGTACCAATTTTTCTCAGAAAGGATTCCCGTACTGATTCATTCCTAAGTAATTACCATCCTGAAATGGAACATATTTTTGAGGAAAGAAATATTTGATAATTGCTCTGTTACCTGGAGAAGATAGAGTGAAGACATTTTTGCTACCATAAGAAAGTATATAGGTAGATCGTTTTATTTCATCTAAAAAGTTAAAATAGTTATCTTTCTGAACTCTCAAAAAATCACTAGGAGTACATATTATCTCAGTCATTTGCTCTCTCTAATCATGTAGATATTAGACAGCATATTTATTTTACCCAAAGACCAATTCTAAAATGTTTAACTCTAGTGAATGCACTCTCTCTCTCTCTCTTTGTATGTACACGTGTGTGTATTCATAGATTTGAATAGATCCAACAAATCATAATACAGTATAAATAGAGGAAATAAGAGCATAGGCATAAAAATGAATTAAACAAATCATAGCGTTCTATGGTATAGAATGTTCTCTCAATATTTTATGAGTAATATCTCTTCTGGGAGGTAACAGTGATTATAAACAAAAGACATGGGGGAGATTTGTCAAAAAATCCTTACTTAGAAAATGCATTTATTTGGTTCCCACACCGCTTTTTGCTTATTTGCCTTTTAGTGGTTTATGGAAAGATGTAAGAACTTGAGTAGATCTTCTACATGTGATTCAGTAGGAGCAGATTTTTTTTTTTTTTTTTTACTTATCACTGTGCCAAATCAAACTCTATTTCCAACTCAAAAGCAAACCCAAATAATATTTAACTTTTCTGGCTTAAATTACTCATTTAAAAAGTAAGTTTGAATTGGCAGCAAAAACAATTGTGTAAGCTGCTAGGGCAGAAACCTTAGAACAATGGTATTTAGACACAGATTATCAAATACTTGATAAAACAGAAAATCATCGTAAAATATAATTTTAATTTCAGTGATTTGTCATTTTGGAGTTATTTATTTATTTGCCATTGAAAAATGACTTGCTCTCAGGCTTATATCTCAAAAAGAGCTAGCAACAATTTTGAAGAACTAATATTATGTTAGGCAGGTGTCCCAAAACTTGATAGGACACAATTGTACAGTATAACTTAGTGATGTAAATGACATATGTTTCTAAAGAAATGGACTTTATAACTTTCTTAAAGCTTTATTCCCTTTGAATGATGGGCTTTCCTGCCGAGGAGTGAAATAATTACGTATAGTACTGTAC
>NW_012149729.1:9276379-9278830 GCF_000956105.1 Propithecus coquereli
AAATAAAAGATTACCTTGATTTATTTAAAAATTATTTTCCATGTTCTTTATTAATTTATGCATTCAAATAGTGATTGAGTATTAAATAGGTGCCAGGTACCAAGTGCACTGAGATACAATGATAAATAAAACCCAGTCCCCGTCTCCCAGGAGTGTGCTGTAGATTCAAATAATACTGGATTGCATGTCCTTTGTTACAATGGAAAGTGTCAGCAGCCTATGACATAATTATAATCTGACAGAAAAACTAAATATTATATAATCAAGCAACTTCTTTCAGTGAGTATCCACTCCATGGTGCTCTGCCACTATGAAAAATTATACTCACAAGTGTTCCTAGCATATTTAAAAGACGAAAAATACCTATGCACTAAAAATTAATCCCAATTCATTCTAGATATTATTTTATGTAGAATTAGAATATGAAGATATTAACCAAGAGAATGAAAAATGAGTGTACCTGCATACAACCGTGTGTTCTATTTTTCAGGCTTAACAGCTTAGCTGTAACATTTGTACATTAGCTAAATAACATCTTAAGGGGAACTGGAGATAGAACCTTGATGTCTACTGATTGTACATGTGTGAGTTTGTGCTCTCAAAGGATGGTCCTTAAAAAACTCCCTGCTGGAAGCTATTGTGCATATTGTAAAAGGACTGTTGCTAAGTGCCAATTGAGCTAGTACTGTATACTTGCCATTTAAAAAGAAGATTTCGTACCACTTGATTATGTTAAATAGAAATGTTTGAAATTTATACAGAATTACATCAAAATGGCACAGTAGTTATATGTCTAAGGAGCTGAGACTACTCTATCCCATAACTAATGTCAATCCTGGTAGATGGTTTAATGGGAGACTGTCACAGAATGCATTACATGAGAAGTACAGAAAGCCTTGGAATAGTGAGGCCATAAATACATACTGTAATAGAACCTAAACCCATGTTTGCATTGAAATACACCTACATATGTACATATATATATATATATATATATATAATGTCTCAAATAACACAAATGGAACTCTGAATGAATTTTTAAGTACATACAGTCATTTCTAAAGCAATCAAGTAAGTTTTATTCTAGAGTCAAAATATCATGCTTGGTGTTATACAGAGTTCTTGTGGGATAACGTGTTACTTCTGACAAATTCTTCTGAAAAATCTCATCTCTTCAAAGACTTCTAATTTTATGGAGCAGGTCCATTCTTGAAATATTTTAAGTGGGTCTTGTCCATCAACCAATTGTATTTTCAGTAGATATGTGTTCTATGTCCCCTAGTTGTATAATATAAATGTCACAAATGCAATAATAAGCTACCTTAAGCCACAAAAATATGAAACCGGGAAGGAAATATACTAAAGTGCATGACTCTACCTTCCCTTCCTCCAAAGGTACCAGTGAATAGCAAAAAAGGAAAACATTTAGGGAAGGAAAATATGATGTATGCAGGAAATAAAAAAAGAAACTGGTGTGGGCCAGAAAGTTTGAGAAGAGCTTGGCAGATAGAATGTAAGTGAGGGTAGAAAATAGAAAGTAAGGAAAGACATAGTTAAAAACCCCAAGGGTGGGTACAGACTTCCCAAGAGTCCAGAAGAAATGTTAAACCTAGAGCCAGCGAAAGAATTACATAGCATTTACATGGTATTAGGTATTATAAGTAATCTAGAGATGATCTAAAGTATACCAGGGGATGTGTATAGGTTATGTGCAAATACTACACATTTTATATCACAGACTTAAGCAGCTGTAGAGTTTGGTATCCACGAGAAGTAGAACCAATCCCCCATGGATACTGAAGGCCAACTGTCCCGTATTCTCTGTAGCAATTTTGAAAGGAAGTGAAAACAGTCAACTGGGAGCCGAGTTGTCTGTTACTGTTATTGCGATCTCAACTAGACACAATCTTTAACTTTAGTTTTTGGATCTGTCAAATGGGAAGCAGTTTGATTAATCATTTTCAAAATTCCCTTACTGCCATGAAATTAATATCACTATGACATTAAAGACTATGGTCTAGAAAAGATGAAAACATGAAAGGAGAAAAAGAGGCACTAACATTTGCCTAGAGATATTTAAATCAAGAGATTTTTGCAACCAAATTTAATCATGGAAGCAGAGAAACATAAAAGAAAGAAATGTGATGTTGATGTCCCCACATAATAACTTGATCTTCTCCCTCGTGGCTTCCACAATCACCCCGAAACATGTAACTGTGATAGAGAGAAAACACCAGCTCCATACAGCAATTTACAGAATTCAAGGCTTGTCAATTAACAGGTGCAAACTACAGGGAAAGAATCTGGATTTGGATCGTGGAGGATTTCCTATGTCCCACTCTTCCTTTCATACAGTCTCAGTGGTACCAGTAAGTCAACTCAGGGATATGGAAACAGAAAGAAGGAGTTGTCAACACAGCCTAAGCAACGGGGAATGGTGAAGAGGAGGCT
>NW_012149729.1:9282540-9283762 GCF_000956105.1 Propithecus coquereli
TATTGTTTTATAAATATATATGCTGCATGTATGTGTTTGTATATGGCATATATTTTAAAAGGCAATGGAGAAAATAGGTTAAACATTGTTTAAATGGTTCTTTAGTAAAATATGTTGGGGGCAATTAAGTTAAATAATAAATAGATATATTTAAAGCTGAACTTCTCAGAGATTTCAATATAATATTATCCCCTGCAAGTCTTCAAATGGGGGTATATTTCTTAATCAAACCCTTTAGGGGACAAGATCTCATAAGGAATTAAGAAGGTCCCTATCCCTCCAAATTCCTCTGCCATCAATCCACCATTTTATCTAAAAGCATATCATTACTTATGCCCTTAGCACATTAAGTATCTGTGGGTCTACTGACAAAGTATAAATATCCTTGGGCAAGATAATATACTAATCAACAACCTTCTGTTAATAGTACACATGAGTGTAGCCGGCAGTAATATGTTGCTTTTGAGAGTGGAAAGTAACTCTGATGAAATGGGCAACAGGGCAGGTAAGTTTAATTTTGATCAGGGAAGGGGAGGGCGCAGGGTAGGGAACGCAGAAGTGCGAGGACTTGTGGGCCATGTGGCTGCAGCTCCATGTGAGGTCAGGGAATCTGCTTCAAGAGGAAGACTGGGCAGACAGGGTTTACATGGCTTATTCAGTAGCTGCCATCTTCTCCTTTCCACACTCAGCTCTTGTTTTCTTTAATTCCTCATTTCCTGATTTTTGATTCCTTGCTGCCACATTCCAGCCATGCTTGAACTAGGAGTGTTGTAGCGGATACTGTCAGTATTTGTCACAACCCCTCAGCCCACTCCAGGTTCACCTGCAGCTTTGCTACACAACTATTACATATTCTGTAGGAAGTCAGTATATGCAACATACTACCTTATGCACCAGCGTCTCTGCCTGAGGTCACGTCCACCTGGAGTACAGGGCAAGCCCAAAGTGTCTTGTTTTTAAAGTTCACAAGAGCCACCCTCAACCACCGAGGGAAGGAAGATGGCTAAGTATCCAATCTGTCTTCTGCCATGGAGGTGTGCTTACATTGTCTTTCTTACATTGAGGATTCCCAGGGGGACTGAACTCCAGTTGTTCACAGTAGTAAGCTACCTATTAACACACCCTCTTTATGGCCTTCCTTCCTTCCTTCCTTCCTTACTCCTTCATTCTTTCACTGTGCTTCTTGGATTCACCTTCCCAATTAACTACTTCACCTAGATGC
>NW_012149729.1:9285383-9287051 GCF_000956105.1 Propithecus coquereli
TTGTTAAATATTTATAAATATACACCTGCTTTTATTGAAATAAGAAATGAATACACAGAGAAATCCCTGACTTCTTGCCTTTGGCCAGGAAATTCACCTCACTCTGATGCTTGGGTCATGATAAGCCTGGGCCCTGAGGCAACTTTGGAATATTCACAAGTCAGTGGGTTTTATCAGGTAAACGTATGATTTTTTATTTCCCCAGGTTTTTTGAGGTGTAATTGACAAATAAAAATTGTGTATATTTAAAGTATACAATGTGATGTTTTGATAGACCTATATATGTGAAATACTTACCACAATTAAGCTAATTAACATATACACCAGCTTAAGTAATTATGGGTGTGTGTATGTGTGTGTGTGTGTGTGTGTGGTGAAAACATTTAAGATCTACTCTGTCAGCAAATTTTAAGTATACAATACAGTATTATTAATTATAGTCACCATGACGTATATTAGATCTCCAGAACTTATTCATCTTGCATAACTGAAACTTTGTACCGTTTGACCAATATCACCCATTTTTCTCACTCCGGTACCTCTGGTTACCACCATTGCACCCTCTGCTTCCGTGAGTTCCACTTTTTCAGATTCCACATATGAGTGAAATCATGCAGTGTTTGTCTTTCTGTGTCTGGCTTGTTTCACTTAGTGTAATGTCTTCCAGTGAATCCAGGTTGTCCCAAATAATAGGACTTCTTTCTTTTTAAGGCTGAATAACATTCCATTGTGTGTGTATTATAAACACACACAGACACCTATATATATACACACTGTGTATATATAAAAACACCTGTGTGCGATATATACACACACACACACACACACACATATATATATATACCCACACACACACACACACACACACACACACACGAACATCCCATATTTTCCATATCTAGGCTATGGTGAATAATGCTGCAGTGAACATGGGAACACAGATATCTGTTCCAGACACTGATTTCATTTCCTTTGGCTGTATACTCAGAAGTAGGATTGCTGAATCATACAGTGGTTCTAGTCCTATTTTTTCAGGAACCTCCATACTGTTTTGCATAATAGCTGTACCAATTTACATTTCTACCAACGGCGTAAATGTCTGCTTTCAAACTTTCGGCAAGAGACCCAATCTCTGTGAGACTTAGATTTCTTATATGCAAAAATACCTATAATACTGGCCCTATGTCTCTCATAGGCTTGTGGTGGATTTAAAATGAATAATGCATGTGAAAAATGTATAATAATATACACATAATTATATAATGTATAGTACATATATACATATACTTATTGTACTTATACATAATATTATATCATAGTAATAATGGTTAATAGCGGACATTTATTTATTGTTTAGTATGTGCCCAGCACTGTTCTAAATGCTCTACATGTTTTAATCATTTTATCCCCATCAACGATATGTGGCGAGTGCTATTATTATCCCCATTTTTCACATGTGGAAACTAAGAGACAATCAGGTTAAATGACTTGCCCAAGATCACACTGTTAGTAAGCGGCAGAGCTAAGATTACAAAACTAGGCAGTATGGTTTCAGATCCTAAGCTCTTAACTACTTCATAAGTTAGATGCCAAAATTCCCAGAGAGATCTGAGATGGTGTATATAAAGATAAAGAAAAATATCTCTGATAGAAAAATTATTTGTACTA
>NW_012149729.1:9287101-9288896 GCF_000956105.1 Propithecus coquereli
TATATATATGAATGAAGCCCAACCTTAGATGGGCTTCTTTGGATTTAGAAATGGAGTGCCCTAAAAATGGAATTTATAGCCTCTATACCAACTCACCAAATACTGCCAAATTTGAGAGAAGGTCCCTATAAGAAGAACTTGGAAGAAGTTCAGGCAACAATAAAACAGGCTCCGTCCTGGAGCTCCTTATCTCCTTCAGTTCCCCATACGTGAATGAGAACAATCTCACAGTTTATTGGAGCCTTTGGTAATTAGACTTCCCCAGTTATCCTTGGCATCCGGGCTGAGTAGCAACCTCTAGCTTGTCTAAGATACTCTGACCCAATGATCTTTTTCCACTGTGGTTGCGTTTTGCAATAACCACCCACTAGATGAGACAAGCCTCCCAAATTTTGCATTGTGCAATGGAAATAACATTACCAACATCTTAACAAATTTTATAAACAAATACTTATCCCATAGATAGCCTCACTTACTATTTCATCCAATCTTCTGACTCAGTGAGAGCCTACAAGACTTGCCATGATTTATTGCTAAAATAGTGTCCCTCCAACATGGGAAATTTATTGCTAAAATAATGTCCAACATGGACATTGTCCAACATGGACATTCTCCAACATGGACATTCTCCAACATGGAAAAATCTCAAGGAATGCCATATGCCATAATGATGATAAGTTTCTGGTGTTTTACAGCAATTGATGCTTCCCACAGTAGGCTAACTTCAGATGGTTTTCCTGACCATATACCACATGATCCCAATATTGATAAAAACATACCTTTGTACAAATTAATAAACTATCTTAATGGCCTAGCTATTCATTTAGGAAATTGGACCACTTGAGCTGTAGCAGCAAAGCCACATCAATATGGAACAACTTTTATGGAAAGATACAAGTCAACCACACACTCAGTATATCTGTTACATGAGTTTATGCCCATATGAAATGATTAAATCTCAAGGAAAACATTAGGACTTAAATAGTCAATTAAACACAGGCATCTCTCTCTACTATAGCCTAATTGATATATGCTCAAACTCACCCTGGTAATAGAACCACCACTAAAGAAAGACTAGGTTGCCCAATAAAAGTTCTGACATGCATAGAATCCATTGTTGCCTAAAAAATCTCTATTGTTTGCCAACCATAGTAGCCTTTCCAATGACGATCTCTAACAGGGCTGGCACATTCAGCTGTCTTCAGTTCTTTATGGGTTGCACGTGACATATGCGTGCATTTGCTGAACTCCAAATTGCTGAACTCCAAATTTGCTGAACTCCCCCAAAAGCTGGGGGAGAGTGACATGAAAGAATCCCAGGAGAGTTTGAGGAAGCACGGTACACTTGCCTCCCTTTTCCCAAACAGAGTACCCTTTTGAGAGGAAAAATGGACTCCTTTTCTCATTTTCTGTTTTGTTTTGTTTTGTGTAATACTTTTTTTTCCTCAGATAGAGAATACTTGAATACAAGTGAGCTTGAATGTGGACTTTGCTTTAGGAGGTTACCTTCTTCGATCCTTGGAGGTTGTTTACAATGACAAAATGTGACAAAGTTCTGGTGGAACTCAACATGCTGGATAAAGAACAGCCTGGCTCATTCTCACGGACTTCTGAAAACAATGGTCATTATTCTGTAAAGTTGAACATTTTCATATATAGCTATATCTTGGTACATAAATCATCACTTGCATATTAATGTATATACTCTTGCACAGGTGTACCCAGAAACAGGTACACGAACATTTATAGAAACATTACTCATAGTAACAAAATATTGGAAAAATTCAAATGTAAA
>NW_012149729.1:9288946-9290005 GCF_000956105.1 Propithecus coquereli
AAAATGTATGCAAAATGTACATTTAATAGAGGAATCAATATAGGGTAACAAATTAAATCATAATAAAATAGTGGTAAAAAGGATTCCAATCTAAATCCTCTGAAATCTAATCTAGTGTTTTGGAAATTTTATTAGTTCCTAAGTTGTGTACCTTAAAACACAGTATTCCCAAATTGGTAATGTATATTAACTATATTATTACTGAAAGATTTCTATACTTCTCTTTCCGGCATCCTTTCTGCTGATTAGATGTTCTAACGGACACTTCCACTACTTAAAAAAAAAAAAACAACCCTATTTGGTGCATAAGGTACTCTTCGAAGTAATGGTAGTTTCCCAAGATGAAGGGAATGTTTCCGAGACCTCCCTGTCCGTCTCATACAAGTATACGCTAACCGCAACTGGAACCATATTGATGGAGTGGAGCTGGGGCCAGAAAGATGAGAGGTTAAGATGCCAATAGAAGCATTGTTATCAAGATGCTGAGGATCTTCTGGTATGGTGGAGAAGTTAGGATTTGGATTCCCTTGCAAAATCCAGATTGATATCTCCTCCAGTCACCCACAAATGAAAATCCTTTTTGGAGGAAGATTTTCCCAATTCAGGCTCACAAAACAAATAAAGATTGAGTGAAGCACTTACAAATGAAGGTCATCAAACACATGGGAAAGCCAGCTATGATGTGAAAGAGTAAAAGAAATAATAAACAAAAGATTTAGACACTAAGAAATACTAATATTAGAATTACCAGACAACTCAAATAATTACATATGGGAGGTTTAAAGAAACAAAAATGCATTAACAAAGATGAGCATGAAACAAAAACTATCAGGAATTAAACTAATGGATTCCTAAAAAAGAAAGTGATACCTCAAAAATGAAAACCACAAATGTGGGGGGAAAAAGATCTCAACAGACAATATAAATAGAAGATAAGAATAAGACATGAATAAGAAATCAATTAGTGAACTGGAATTATGTATGAAGAAATTACAAAAATGTAGTAAAAAGACATGAAGTGTTAGAAAAAAATATACTCACGCCTGTAATCCTAGCACT
>NW_012149729.1:9295634-9296229 GCF_000956105.1 Propithecus coquereli
TGAGAAGTCCAAACAACAAACACACAAAAATAACCAACTAATCAAATAAAAATAATGATGAAAGAAATATGAGGAGAACTGGCAGAAAAGAGCATCATGGAGACAGAGAAAGGAAAGATGTTTATGAAAGGGAAGATTTTGGGGAGTGTCATCAGCAGTTAGGAAACATGATGACTGAAATGTGTCCTTTAAATTTTGGAAAACAGAGTCCGCTGGTGGATTTTTTAAGGCCAATCTCTTTGGAGGGAAAAAAGGAGAGACCAACCTGCAGATGCTTTTGCATCTAAAGTGAATCAATTTTTATTCTTAATCTTTATTTACAATATCTTCTGTAAGACAAAGCTTGGTCTTTTTTTTTTAACTTCTTTTGGATTAATTGGTGTTTCCTATTCTTTTACTTTTTATTTAAATCAGTAGCTCTCTATAAATGATCTGAGAAAACCTGGGACTTCCCAGATCCTCGCAAGGTGTCCACAAAGGCAAAACTATTTCTAATAATAATACTATTATAATACTAATACTAACAGATAATACTAACACATTCACCTTATTTGACTCTCATTTTCTCATGAGTGCACAGTAGTGTTTTCCAGAA
>NW_012149729.1:9297530-9316007 GCF_000956105.1 Propithecus coquereli
AGACCTTAGTATGCAATTTTTCATCTTTGAATATTTAAGACAGAATTCTAATTTGTTACTGTTTTCCAAAAATAAACCTAGCTCCTTTTTGTTTGAACTAGCAATTCAATAAATATATATTAAGGATTTTTTTGCAGGATGGAATCTTTCCATCTGCAGACTTTTATCTTTTTCCAGATAAAAAAGTTATTTTCCCCCTCCCTTGTATCTATAGCCAATTTAGATGGAAGAATATTGCTCTTGTCCAAATTGGTCAAATCCCTTCTTCCAAAATACCAATTGGCCATGAATGCAATTTTGTATCCTTCTATTTCATATTTCTAATCTTCTATCTTGTCTTTCATCTCTTTGTCTTTATGCTCTCTGCTCTAGGCAAGTTTCTCAAGATTTCCTTAATCATTGATTTAATTTTATGTAGCGTCAATTTTGCTCTTTTTATTTCTAAAGCTGATATATATTCAGATATTTTATTTTTAGTTTCCCCACAATAATTCCTTGTTTCATCCTGCTCTCTTTTACATCTGCCTGCTATTCATTCAGCATCTCTTTCATCTGGGACTATTTTGTCTTATTTAATATTTCATCTCCTCTTTCAGTGTTCATGTTTCTCCATTTAATAATGAGTATAAAATCTGCTTTCCCCAAAACATTTCTGTTTGCTACAGCAAATCTCTTAAAAGTTTCTTTTTGCTTTCCCTCTTGAGTTAATGTATTTTTCATCTTAGTTTATGATGTGGATTCTTTTTGTAGCCTTCCTGGTCTGTGTGTGCATTTGTATTACGTGTGTATGTTTGTGTAAAAGAAGGTACATTTGTGTTTCCCACACTCATTGATAAGCGGGTTATTCAGGCTGGTTGGCCACTAGTATTCAGGGTAGGAGGATTTTTCTTGATTACACTCACAGCCTGTACAAGTGCTGTTAGTATCTACTGTAAGTCAGAAGGCTGCCTTTTTCCCCACATGAATTTTTGGTGTACAATTACTAATTAATTAATGCCAATAACTGACAGTTGCTGGATAACTACTATGTGCCAGAAACCATTCTAAGTGCTTTAGGTGATTTCACTCATTTAAGCCTCACAAAAAAACCTATGGAGAAACTGAGGCATGAAGAGGTTAAATAACCTAGGCACCTCACCACTGTGTAATAACATCTCTCTTGTATGTGCTACTGGACTGAGAAGGCGTCTTCCTCTGCCACTGCCTCTTCATCTGACCACTCAGAGTTATTTCAAGTAATTCACTAATTATTTGAAAATGATCTGTAGTCCCTCCACTGCTTGTAAAAACTACAACTTCAGAGTGCACTGCATACAAATTTGTTCATCCCTATCTCTAAGCTTCCCAACTGCTAAATTAATAACGTGAGGAAATGCTGCATTTTTTGTACCTTTCTGTGATTGGTTCAGTTGTGCTCCTGAAAAATAGTCTTCAAATAGATGTAGAAGAGAGTTTCCGATGGGGATAAGGGTGTGTAATGGTTCTGTCCAGCTCAGACATTATCTCTGGCATAGTATAGAGGTGCAGGCAGAATCCTCCCTGTTAAGACATCAAGTTTTTGACACAAGCACACAGTGGGATTGGATGGAAATGTCCCTCTTTGTTCCTGCCAAGCCCTGATAATCTGCCTTAGGGCTCCTTTACTTTGGTCATGGAAATTCCTCCTGGGGTCATGCAGACTGTAAAGAATATTTCTAGTTACTAGCACTATGGAAACTGTGCTGGTCTTTGTGCATTTGCATAGACACATACAAGGAAAAGTTTAACCTCATATTTTACACCAAGTGGAGAGCCATCTGGTGTTCTGGCCAGGCAATTTTGAGAGTCTAGAGCCAGGGTCAAATGTGGCAGTGAGCAAAGGTCCGCAATATAGATGAAGCAATCTCAAATTGAAAAAAAATAATCTGAAACATCAAGTCCAGAGCTATGATGGAAAGGAATAAATTAATTCAAATAGAAGGACCAATAGTGCCATTCAGGTAAGAAGGAGCCAGTAGAACTTAGAGAGAAGCTCCACTGAGGTTATAATCTAGAGAAAATATAATTCTTGTGTGGATGTCTTTGACTGTTTTCATGGTTAGAAAGGAGCTATTAAGGCTACATAACTTAAATTAATATGTTATTAATTATTAATTTATTAAAGTCAAATTAATGTAAACACCCCTTATACCCCTTTCTCTAAGGTACCATAGACTCTAATTTGAGGACATCCCAAAGGAAGAGAAAAGTTCTCAGTCAGAATCATTTGTATTACCTATTTGGGGCTGAATTCATTGGACTTTCTTTAAATTGATCATGACATCTTTGGAAGTTCATCACATCTTATATGAAATATTCAAATTTTCTATTTTGAGTGAATGAGCAAATGAATGGGATGCAGCATGGCTGGTAGAAGCTTAATGAATGGTAATGAAATAGCATAGATTCAAATCTGGACATGGACACAGGAGTAACATGGCTCGCCTGATGCCCTTCACAACTTTGGGTAGTTGGAGAGCCACACAGGAGAGGATCTTCATCCTAAACGGTCTCCCCTTTGGCCTGATAGTGATTAGCATATTGCTTTTGCAAATTTGGATCCCTCTACAATGAATCCTCAGGTTCCACCAAAGAGGCCTTATAATTCACTCAACTTTTGACAGTGACAACTGGAACATAGAGTGTTAGTTTAAGTAAAAACCACTGGAACTGTGAAAAGAGCATTTTGGATAGAGAAATACAAGGAGATGTGTGTGTGTGTTCTTGGCAACTACAAAGTAGGTAAATTACTTGTTTATCAGAAGGATGTATTCTATCACATATACTTTAATTCCCTGCTCTTTCTGACCAGAAGTCTATGGGTGGTAACTAATAAATAGAAAAATATGAATGTGGAGCATTTAAAACAGTGTTCTCAATACTTGGTAATAAACCTGGGGCCACAAAAATAAGGTTATTGGATAACTCGTGTTTATAAGACGAATCACTGATGGAAGTCATATATAGTCAAGATCAGTGAGGGGATAAAGTGTGTCATTATCATGCTAAAGATAATCCACCAGCAAGATAAGTTCATGTTCATGGAAGGTGCTAGAAAAATAATAAAATCCAGAGAAATTATATTCTGAAAATATTAGAAAATTAAGAGAGGATGCAGAAAGTTCTTGGGCTTTCTGACCTTGTTTTTGATTTAAACATATTACATAGGTGGTGCATAGTATAGTAGATGCCACCAACCTGAGGCCGAGGAAATTCCCTATGTCCTATATTTAATATCATGAGTGTGAAGAATATGCCTTAGCCTTTTCTGCTCTCCTGTACATCCACATGTAGTGTCTGACCTATGTCCTAGGAACTCTTAAATTACTCTAGCAACTAGACTTTCATTTGTAGCTTCCTTAAGACTTTTTTTTAAGGCAGCTTCAGGTCAAAATGAGTGGTTGAACAAAATTTCTTAAGTGAAACTTATCCTAAAACAGGACTAAGCACACCACCTTCTTGTATTCTGGCTTTTGGTAGAGATAACTGCTCTGTGGTTTGAGCTATTTCCTTGTGAACCTGGAGCTCGCAATGCCCTGACCACAGGCATATATGTAGGTACACTACAGTCAAGCACGTACAGTTTTTCAAACTGAATGATGTCAGTGATTTTAGAGTCTCAACACTTACTTTATGGCAGAAACTGCCACCTGTTCACCACATTTCCCCCATTCCTTCTTAAACTATAGAACTAGATTACAATTCTAAACTTCCTTTGCAACGAGGGATGGCCAAATGATGGAGTTTTAACAATTCAAATGTGAACAGAATGATGTGTGTCATGTTCAGGTTAGGCTCAGAAGAGCTGCCTGCATAAATTGGTCTATGCTTTTCTGGAAACTAGTACAGCAAATTTGAAGCCACATAGTGATGATAGCAGAATCATCATCAGCCTAAGTCTGTAAATAAAAATTTGGGGCAGATCCTCTGCCTTATCCTCCATAATTGCCAGCCTGGGTGGTCCTTGGAATGTTTATGTAAACAAAAAATAAATTTCTATTGCATTGAGCCATTACATGTTGGGGCCTATTTATTACTTCAATATGTGCTAAATTAAAACACCTTTAAATGATGTGCTCAGTTTTTCTCTTTTAAACATAGCATTTATTTCATAGGCAGATCCTTGTACTAAATGGGATCATCCACACATGTGGCTGGCATGTAATAAGAACTCAAAGAATAGATATTACCCTTAATAGTATAATCTAGGTCAAAAGAAATTCTATATGACCAACTCGAATAATAACTAGCTGCAAAATGAAAATGTTTTCATCTCTTGGGGGTGTTAACAAGTGTCCAAACTCAAATCGAAGGATCAATCCAAATGGATAGTACCTCAAGAAACTTTTCTTTAATATATATAGTTGAAAGTGTTTATCCCTTTCTTCTCCCATAGAACATCTATAAGCCTTTTTATTAACTTCTATGGTAGGGAGAGCTCTTAAGTTGACACTCAATGACTTCATCTCCTTGAATTCCTATCCTTGTGCAATTACCCCTCCTCTTGAATGCAGGCTGTACCTGTTGGTTTGCTTCTATCCAACAGAATACAACAAAGGTGATGGGATGTCATTCCCATGATCAAGTTAGGAAAGAGTATGTCTTCTATCTTGCTAGCACACTCTCTTTATTGCCTTACTTGGCTTTCACATTCTTAAAATGTAAGCCTCTGTGTTGAAAAGGCCCACATCACAAGAAACAGGGTATGCTCTGACCAACACCTATTGAGAAACTGAGGCCCTAAGCCCAACCATCTCTGATGAACCGAATCCTCTCAACAAAGGCTGAGTGAGCTTGCAAGTGGATTGATCATTCCCCACTTGAGGCTTCAGATGAAACTACAGACCCTGGGCTGACATCTTGATTGTAGATTTATAAAACTGTGAAGGAGAGAATCCAGTTAAGTTGTGCCCAGATTCTTAATTTCCAGAAACTGTGAGATAGTAAATGTATATTGAAGTTGCTAAATTTGGGGATAATTTTTTATGTAGCAATTGATAACAGGCCTCTGAACTAAAGTTTGATCAAATGCCTTGTTCCCCAAATACTTTTCTTCAATACTCACAGTTTCTTTGTGTTTTCTTTCATAGAATTTGTATGACTATTTATAATATCTGTGACAATTTAATAATTCTTTTCATGCCAGTTTGGCATTTCCTAATAGAATACATTCCTCTTGAAGGGAATAATGACATCTTATCAATTTGCTTTGTGTCTTATGTGTTTTTTGACCAATGTATAATAGATATTCAATGAATAATGTAAATGCTAAAATAATGTTCTATATACTATTTTGGAAATTTACATTTACAATCCATTTAGGATAGCACAAATTTCCTTTTCCAATGAAATGTAACTCATTTCTATGAAATTATGAATAAAGTTTTTCAATTGAAATTAAATTTATTTCCAAATATGCAAAGTATAATTAGGTTTCTAGGATCATTAACTATACATTTGTATAGTTTTACTAAATTTATCTTTAGAATAATTTTTTCTAGAAAAATCATTTTTTCAGGGAACTCTTTCTACTATGATTTAGCAGAGAGTTAAGAACGTGATTCAGATTTACTAACTAAATGCAATTACTTAGCACTATAAGAAGATTTATAATACAGATAAATTATATCAAAGCGTGTAGAAATATTTAAGGATCTGGAACTTCTGTATTATCACTATAAACTAAAAGTGAAACACTAAAACTTATGGTATATATCTAGAAATAACCAAAAGTAACAAATAGAATGTATATATGTGTATATGTGTGCAGATATATTTGCATGTATATATATGAAATATGTAGGGTGATTTGAAAATTTAAAATTTGGTTTCAAAATAATAAAGGGATTTTTTAAATATTTGCTTTGCCATTTTATGTTAAATTTTATTGAAGCATACTTTTAAATCAGTCATTTTAGTATCCATTTTTGTCAAATTATAATCTTTTATCACTTAATAATAGAGGATAAGAAACCTTTTAAGAACATAAAAATTATGACAGTTTGATGGAATACAGTTGAGTAATAATTTTATCAAATAACATATTTCTTTTTAAAAATACTCTTAAATAAAATATCACACCCAAATCAGACAGAATAGAAAGAAAAATGTCACCTGAAATCATCTGTCCCACCTCACAGGTAACTGTGTGTAATTCTACAATTAGCAATGTGCTGATATATATTTGAAATACATAAAATACAGAAAATTGGTACATTTATCAATACATTATGACTATTTCATGACACATATTCATATTGTTTCTATAGATAGAAAATATCTGTATAAACGATGTACAAATGCTAAAGTAAATAATTTATAAAAGAAAAAGCTAGAAATTATACTACCAAATGAATGATATCCTTCATAGTAATTCCTTTGGGGAAGGTTGCTCATAGAAATTTTTTTTATATTCCAGCTTAGATGTGTGTATATGTTGCAATGATGCTGTCACTATTCAAAATAATTTTGGAATACCTCATTTGGTGTTATGAAAGAGTCATTCAATTAGCTCTATAAGAAAATTGGTCTTTCTGGTGAGCAACCAAACCCACTCATCACTGATACAATTTTTCCAGCATTGAGGCTATTCATTTTTTTTTTTATTTCAGCATATTATGGGGGTACAGATGTTTAGGTTACGTATGTTGCCCTTGCCACCCCTCCCTGCCTAAGTCCGAGTTTCAAATATGTCCATCCTTGGAGTGGTGCGCATAGCACTCTGTGTATGCATATACCCGTCCTCTCCTCCCTCCTCCCCTCTCCCCCCTCCCCCCTGCACAACATCCAATAGATGTTATTCTTATATGTGCACTTATGTGTTGACCAGTTAATACCAATCTGATGGTGAGTACATGTGGTGCTTGTCTTTCCATTCTTGGGAGACCTCACTTAGTAGAATGTGTTCCAGCTCTATTCAGGAGTATACAAGAGGTGCTATATCACCATTGTTTCTTAAAGCTAAATAGTACTCCATGGTATACATATACCACATTTTATTAATCCACTCATGTATTGATAGACACTTGGGTTGTTTCCACATCTTTGCAATTGTGAATTGTGCTGCTATAAACATTCGGGTGCAGGTGTCTTTCTTATACAGTATCATTTGGTCTTTTGGGTAGATGCCCAGTAATGGGATTGCTGGATCGAATGGTACTTCTACTTGTATCTCTTTAAGATATCTCCATATTGCTTTCCACAGAGGTTGCACTAGTTTACAATCCCACCAACAGTGCATGAGTGTTCCTATCTCTCCGCATCCACGCCAATATTTATTGTTTTGGGACTTTTTGAGGCTATTCATTTGAAGTGTCACAGGTTCTAAAGGCAATTCCAGAAGATGAGTTGAAATATTATTTTAAACAGGTGTGTAATTGTTGAAATAAAGTGTACAGCCTTCCAAGACAATTGCTTCAAGCAGGACAGAATTACTTTTTGGATAAGTATAAATACTGATATGTTTGTTTAAAACATTCTGACAATATTTTCCCAACACCATGCTTGCTTGTATAAAATTACACATATTGGACCTATGATAGGGTATGTAGGTATGAATATGTTTATTTGGTTATTCTACAAATCAGTTCTATCTTACTCTAATACTTATTTGAATACTAAATATGGATATTAATAATGGAAATAATTAGCACAAATTTAAATATAAAGCATTCTAAAATAAGATATTACTTAAAGCACCTCTATATCTGGTGGAACAGAAAGTGATCTTTAAGCAAAATGTTATTAGAAAACAGCAGAGAAGAAAAGAAATTTATTATCTTATTTATTCCATTTTGGAGAAGATTACAACCTAGAAAAGTTAGTGATTTGCACAGAACAAATAAACTCTTCCAGATGTGGAAGACATCAGAGGTGCATAAATAATCTCCTAGATCAAAATAATAGCAACTAGGTCTTATTAGTTTCTAACGGATGACATAAAAAGGGCAAAAAAATCAGTGGTGACATTTTGGGGCTTGTATCTTCCAAGTTATCCTAGGATGTTCACTTTTTGAATGTTTTGTACTTAGAGTATTTTAATATATTTAGCAAATAGTACAACTAGCACAAAATGAAAAGAAGTTGAATACTGACTCTGTTAGTAGCTAAAACCCTTATTTTCACAGGCATCAATCATTTTATACCTGGACTGTCCCAATATAAAATGATTGATACTCAGGCTGAGTATCACCAGACTTTCCTTCTCCAATGCATTCTAAAGTAAGCAGTGAGATGTTCTTCCTTTTATTCAAATTCTAAAACTCTAACTTTGATTTCTAATGACATTCAGTAACTCCTCTCAGAGCAATGAAACATGAATAGGTATTATTGATAAAGCAGGGAGTCCAAAAATATTCTAATTACCTCTTGAATTGCCCTAATCACACATTCTTTTCTTTTTCTGTAAACCACTTTTAATTGACTGGGAGCAGAACCAATAACTTAAAGATAATTAGGAAACATAAACAAGCAATAGTACTAAATGAGGAACCACAGGATGGCATAGTGTAGGTTAACAATAGCAGTATTGCTTTATGCTCCTTTGGGCCTTTGCAGCAAACACTAACCAAGAATATGTTATTTGGGGAGGGGGGTAGAAAGTGTGTTGTTCTAGATCAAGTTCTTTCCCTTCATTTCTCTTTCTGCTTCTTATTTTTCCTATGCTTCCTTCCTACCCGCAGTGAAGGGAATCCTGGACCTGTTGAGCCAGCAAAAGGGTAAGAACCCGGCTTCCCTCTCTGTGGAATCTGGTGGAGCAGACAATGAAAATCATTGTCTCTTTTTCCTGTGTAAAATCTTGATTTGTGGGGGGGAAAAAAGATTTGTGTGACTAACCTTGGGTAAAGTGACTCTGGTGTACTTTTTCATATGAATATTCATATTGTGTGATCCTCTTCTGCCCAGAAATAGTTTTTCTTTCTTTTTTTTTTTTTTTTGGTCTTTCTGTGTTGTTTAGTCATAAAGAGGGTTGCCATAGCATGTAACATGGGGCTAAAACCCCTGTAAGCCTGTGGTTCAAGCTGGCCCTGCAGACTGGTCAGTTTGGTGTTTATGGTTAGACCAATATTTATGTAGACAAACTTTGCTGTAAGCCCCCAAAATAAAAACTGGAAAAAGTTCCCCTCTTGTCTTATTTTATGTCCTTGAGAGCTTAACTTGTAACCAAGTGGGAGCATTCTCTCTTGGGTGTTACCACCCAGGGGAGGTATAACTCTCAGATCAGGTGACGGGCCAATCTAAAAATAGCTGGGGACATGAGATGTGTAAGATTTTTTTTTTTTTGCTTTTTTTATTTCAGAATATTATGAAGGTACAAATGTTTTGCCTATATCAATTGCTTTAGTACAGTTAGAGCCAAAGTTGTAAGTGTGCCTATCACTAGGTAGTGTGCATTGTACCCATTAAATGTGATTTCATCCATCCCCTCTGACTTACTTGATTTCCACTGAGTTTGACTTCCACATGTGCACATGAGTGTTGATCAGTTAGTTCCAATTTCACAGTATATGTGGTGTTTGTTTTTCCCTTCTTGTGATACTTCACTTAGGAGAATGGTCTCCAGTTCCATCCAGGTTGATGCAAAAGGTATTAGCTCACCATTATTTTTTATGGCTAAGAAGTACTCCATGATATACATATACCACATTTTATTAATCCACTCATGAATCGATGGGCACTTCGGTTGATTCCGCATCTTTGCGATTGTGAATTGTACAGCAATAAACATCTGAGTGCAAGTGTCTTTTCAATAAAATGTCTTTTTTTTTTTCATTCAGGTAAATACCCAATAGCAGGATTGCTAGATCAAATGGTAGGTCTACTTTTAGTTTTTTGAGGTATCTCCATACTACTTTCCATAGAGGTTGTACTAATTTGCAGTCCCACCAACAGCGTATAAATGTTCCTTTCTCTCCGCATCCATGCTGGTATGTGTTGTTTTGGGACTTTTTTATAAAAGCCATTCTCACTGGAGTTAAGTGATATCTCACTGGGGTTTTGATTTACATTTCCCTAGTGATTAGAGACATTGAGCATTTTTTATGTGTTTATTGGCAATGCAGACAACATACACTGGGAAAAAGAATCCATATTCAATAAATGGTGCTGGGTAAATTGGATAGCCACATGTAGAAGACTGAAACAGAATCCTTACCTCTCACCACTCACAAAAATTAATTCAAGATAGATAACAGACTTAAACCTAAGGCATAAAACTATAAGAATTCCAAAAGAAAATGTTGGAAAAACTCTTCTAGATATTAGCCTAGGCAAAGAATTTATGAAGAAGACCCCAAAGGCAATCACAGCAACAACAAAAATTAATAAATGGGACTTGATTAAATTTAAAAGCTTCTGCACAGCCAAGGAAACCACGGATAAAGTGAATAGACAACCTGCAGAATGGGAGAAAATACTTGCATTCTATACATTCAATAAAAGGCTAGTAACCAGAATCTACAAAGAACTCAAGCAAATCAGCAAGGAAAAAAATCAAACAACCCCATAAAAAAGTGGGCAATACATGAAGAGAAGCTTTTCAAGAGATCTGTAAGATTTTATTAATAAACAGCACATTTTTTGTTTTGAATGTGTTAAGCTCCTGGAGGAGTTTATATTAATAAGAAGTCTCATGCAAAAGGGGCTTTTGTAACCTCAACCCTTATTGCCTAGTTAGTTCTGGCAAAATCTAATTCCAGGGGATCTTACCTGGCGTCATGGATTAACGAGCTGTGACTGGCAGCCCTGCACAAATTTGTGGGATACTGGAGGCACCATAAGCACAAACACCATCCTAAAACATCTGTTGCAACAAGTCTTTTGATATCCTAGCCTATTCCTTGGATTAACTATTTTTTTTTCTTTAGATGTGGGGGATTACTGAGATTGCCTCTTCTACACCCTATTCAGGAAACACCTCTTATATGGTAAAATCGTATTCTAAAACTGGAAAATTACCTCCTGGGCTTTCCATGCAAGGGGTTATAGGCTTGAGTTGCTATTGGAATAAGTATACCATTGGAAATTATTTATGTGACTCTTGACTTTTTGGGGTACTCATCTGTTACTGATTCTTTTCCCTTCCATGGACAACTTTTGTTTTTCTGTCTTATTTTGTCTGTGGGCATATGAGGTTTGGGGGCCATTGTGTGTAGATGATCAGCTGAGAAACTGAGACCCTAGAGAATATGGCTAAACAGAAATGGGGTTTGTACCCCATTTGTGGCTAGTGAAACTTTTCTTTCTTTGAGCTGTCTTTGGGGTGGTTTTTGATCTGTGAGAACTACTTTTCACCTATTTGAAGAAGGACTAGTGTGTCCTTGGTTAAGGCATAGTCTTCATTAAAGCTTATGGTTTTGGTGAGTCACTTGGGAAGGTACCTTTGAATTAAAAGAAAGGAAAAACAAAAGTTTAAAAGACAAGAATATAGGCTGTTTGTCCTAGCTAAAATCTATTAAGAGGTTTTAAAAATTCTTTTTTTTTTTTTAAAGAGTTCTGTGGTCAGAAATCAGGTTAATTGAAAGCTATATTAGGTTATAATTTTTCTTGATAAAATAAAGGCCTTTCTGTTTTTTCTCTTTTGGATCCTGTTTTGGGGAATTTTTTTCCATTGACTGAAACCCCCCTCCCTTTTTAAAATTTTCTTTTAATTGACACATACTATTTAGAAATATTTACGAGGTACATAGTGTTGTTTCAATACATATAATGTAGAGTGATCAGATCAGGGTAATTAGCATATCCATCATCTCTAATATTTATCATTTCTTAGTGTTGGGAACATTTGAGATACTCCTTCTAGCTATGTGAAACTATAAAATATATTATTGTTAACTCTAGTCCTCCTACAGTACTGTAGAACACTAGAACTTACTCCTTCTATCTAGCTGTAATTTTGTATCCATTAACAAATCTTTCCCTCCTACCTCTTTCCCCTACCTTTCCCAGCCTTTAGTACTTTGTACTTCTGTGAGATCAATGTGGTTTTTTGTTTGTTTGTTTGTTCATTTGTTTGTTTTTAGCTTCCACACATGAATGAGAACATGCAGTATTTAACTTTCTGTTCCTGGTTTATTTCACTTAACATAATGCCCTCTGGTTCCATCCATGTTGCTGCAAATGATAGGATTTCATCTCTTTTGTGGCTGAATAGTATTCTATTGGGTATATATACCACATTTTCTTTACCCATTCATCTTTTCTTGGGCACCAAGGTGGGAATTGTCCTGGGTATGTGTAGGAGAGCTTGAGATATTTTGTCCCTCCTCAGCTGGGCGGGGCTGCATCAGCCTGAGCTCAGCCCAAAGGCAGGGTGCTGCCCAGCTTCAGACTCCCAAAATAGCACCTTGGACCTGTGACCAGAGGGTCAGAGCCCTTCTCAGGCAGGCTATGCTGGCAGGAAACTGTGGGGAGTGCAGTTTGCTTGAGACTTTGTCTCATAGCAGCTGGCTGCAGGATGGTGGGTACCATCCCAGATGCATGCTGGAAAGCCTGGTTTCCCTGCCCCTCCCTAGCCAGGTAGGGGCTGCAGCCACATTAAGCCAAAACTCAGCCTGAGGGTGGGACACAGCCTATTGTCAAATTCTCAACGTGGCAAGTTGGACCTGTGACTGGAAAGATTGGGTCCCCAGCCAGGAATGCAGCATGAGTGAGAAACTGTGGAAAATGCTGTCCGTTCATGCCTCAGTCTCAACAGCAGCCCGCAGCAGGGTGGTGGAGACCTTTCCAGGGGTGTGTGGGAGTGCCTGAGCTCCTCTATGCCTGTTCAGAGCTGCACAGTGGCAGCAGTTGTGCCCACGGTTCCGCAGTGTCTAGGCTCTCAGAATGGTCCACAGCTGAAGCTGCTCTAAGTTGGATGTCTATGGGATCCGTGTGAGTTTACTTTTTGGAATAATGTCTCTGTGCAATCTCCAAACATCTCCCTAAGTTAGGCCCAAGACCTGCATGAGTGTGTGTGAGGGGGATTCTTTTGTAGCCAAGATTGTAGAAGCTCATCTTGGAGAATGGAGCACTGGGAGCTTTTCTCTTACTCTTTCACCACATCCGGGAGCTTCTCCCAAATATTTGCCAGTCCCCAGCCAAACAAGATTCCCCGAATCCTCGCCTTACCCACTTTCGGTGCCTCCCATCACTTTGTTGTTGAACCCTAGCGTTCTCTCCTAGATGATCTGTTTGAAATGTGAGGATCTGCTTACTATTCTGGTTTCTCTCCATGGAGGAGCCACATACTACCTGTATCTAGTCACCCATCTTGATCTTATCTCTGACAAGTACTCTTGAATACAGGTTTCTAATAATTTTGGAGCTCATACCATCAGACTTAGTAAAAACTTCCACAACTTACTCAAAAAAACCCAAAACTGATGGGTTTGTGAAGATTGCTAACCCTACATCAAGTAGAAGAGTTAATTACATGAGACTAAACTGATAGAGGACTGAAATGATTTTTATAACTTTTTATTTGAAATATTGGTGATCCTTTTTATGTTTTGTTTTCCAGAGTCAAGAAAATGGTTTTTTTCTCTTTTGAGCTTATTCGTAGCTTACAGCAATTGGGTAAGGTATATTTGCGAGTGAAATTGAAACATTTATCTTTCTCTTTAACTGATTTGTCCAGAATTTGGCAACTATTTGTGAATATTCTTATTTTATGCCAATGCAGTTATTTGCATAAATTCAATGAGAATCTGGGGTTTTTTTGTTTTTGTTTTTGTTTTTTTTGTAATAGGACACACTGGTGACACTAGTTCACTAGTTATTTTACCAAGGATTTGACTTAAATGTCTTATTTTCATATTTGACTAGACTGTTTTGAGGAATTGAAGTTCAATTTATAATGCCAATAGACTTGGAAAAAGACTAGCCTAGTACCTTGTCTAATTTTTCCCTTACAGTGCTCCTAACCTTGGGGTAAGCAAAGGTTGTCACTTTCTGACAGGCCCAGGATCCTTAAGAGAGGAATTCACACAATTTGTACAGGTGTTAAAATCAGTGTCTGATGACAGAGTCTTGGGTTGGCTTTAGAGGCTTTTAAAAGTCTAATCTGAGATTTTTTTATAAAAAACTTCCAGCAAAGCCAACTTAGAAAGAGTATATGGCCTATCACTATACTTATTGCACTTTATGCAAATAATCAGGCCAAATACAATAAGATTGCAACTTATTTTGCAAACAAATTGGTTCTATTATGATGTATCTTTGGTAAAAATGGGCAATAGGAGAGAGAAAAATTGTGTTTCAGAAGAAAACTTTAGTATACTAGTTATTAGATTCTAGCCCAGTTCATTGTTTTGAGTTTTTATATTTGCCTAATATTTGGACTGGATTCTGAATTCTTTCCTGGCTGCAAGTTTCCACATGAACATTTTGTAATTTTTCTTCCATTGTCCTGGCTTGAACTCAATGAAATCGCTACTGCCTTTTCCCTGAGGCACAACATGCTAAAGCTCATGTATAAACAATCGTGTCATACAAGTCATAGATGAGAAAAATCTGCCAGATTGCCACTGCCTAGTTTCACTTTAACTGAAAGCTCTTTCAAATTTAACATCTAGACACCTCAACTGACCACCCTCTGGACTCTAAGGAAGCTGGTTTATAGATTGTTCTGAACATTAACCTTTGTTTTTCTTCTGTTCGAAAGACCATCTGCAACATCGTCTCCTGAAATGACTCACAATTGTTTAACTGGAGTGACCTATGCCCAGAAATGGGAGAATGGTTTAATGAGACCTTTTATCATTTAGTTATTTACTTGATTTTTCTGTCCACAGCCAACAACCCAGTTTTTGGTATGTGAAACTTTCTAGGGAAGTTTTAGACAGGGGAATGTTGGGCCTCAGAAACTGATACCCTAAAATGGGGTGCTTTGACATGCTCAAATGAAGAAGCCACCTCAGGGTCTCTCTGATCTTCTCCCCACCCTCCCGTCTGTCAATTCTTTGAATCTCCAAAAGCACAGGATGAAGTTATTCTCTGAAGTTCCCTCATACGGCTAAAGTTTAGATCTGTCAAAGAAGAAAACAATTACCTCTGTCTGGCCCCTGTCCTGAGTTTTCATTAACTGAAGTCATATCTCAGGAAGAAACTGAAGTCTGTCAATACACTTGGATGGACTTTTGTCACCAACCATAGTCTGCTCTGTGGGCCCAGCAGACTTTGTCCTAGGCCATTGTATGTTCTTCAAGCCCATTGAACTTCCCTAAAATTCATTTATTACCCCCCTAATATCACCCACACTTCCCCATCTCCCTTCTCCTTAAGAATATGTGTATATAACCATATATACTCCATTGCATGGCAGGGTAATCACTCTGTGATTTGCCCCTGTTCATGTTAATAATAATAAATTTGTATGCTATTTCTCCTATTAATCTGCTTTTTGTCAGTTTATTTTCAGCAAACCTTCAGAGGGCAAAGGAAGTTTATCCTAGGCCCTTACACCACCACATAGATGTGCGATGATGTGCTTAGTTTCCTGTTGGTAAAGCACAGATAATAGCAGGTTTTTCTTCACAGAAGTGTTGTGAGAGTTAAATATATTAATGTATGTAGATGTCCTATCATATTACTACTAGAATGTCTCAAAATGTTATTTAGAAAGCTCAAGGTCTAAATATGGCAAAAAAAATTTGGAACGAAAGTTTGAAAATTCACATCCACAAGATTTTAAATAATTACAACCTGTTGAATTTGCCGTGAATTCCCCTAATTACAGTTTGGAATGGTTAGACTATTACAGTAAATTTAATAAATACCCAGATAATAGTATTTGCACACAAGTTTTATTTTAAAATACACTTAAATTGCTTTAGTTTTCTTTAGCTATAGAGATTTGACCCTTTAAAAATATTTTAATAATATGGGACAATGAGTTTTTCTTTTGGCTTTTATAAATTGGTTTTATTATTACAACCTCTAGCTTACTTTTGTTCATACATACACAATGGTATGAACACACATGCACGTACAGAAAGAGCTGTATTATTTGTCTCATACTATCACTAGCTACAGTGACAAATATTATAACTGCAGCATTTACAGTGGATATTTTTCCCTTCCTTTGTTCAACGTAAATTATTTTCTTTTGTAAATAGTCTAAGGTTACTACAATGCAAATTTTGAAGACCCTCAGTTCTACTTCCTATAAGATTCCAATGTATAACAATTATATTTTCTTTTACAAAAAAAATATCCTTTCTGGAAAAGTGAAAACACTCATGAATGACAATACACCTTCTATTTGTAAAACAAACCCTGAAACTCTCTCACCTAAAGTTCTAGCAATTATTATATCACAGTTACAGTTTGTCAGGACTAAATGTCTTACATCCTTGCTGGAAGAGAGGAAGACCCTGAGATTACAATATATTTGAACAAGAAGGCGCTAACTTTGCATTATTTTCCATTCTTCTTCCTGTCTTTGTCAGGAGGACGGATTCATGCTGTGCTATTCTCTATTCTGGTTGCCACCTTTGTCATGAGAATGAGATACCAGAATCAGAATGTTTCCTGTGAGATATAATAGCATGCTTTCCTACTCTCACCTCTCAGGATGTTGTATTTAGTCAGGTTAGAGCCTCTGAATCCCTTAGGGCATCAGCTCAATATTCAAGTAATGTGTCCGTTTTGTTTGTATTCATTGTAAAAGCATTTGATATCTTGGTCAGTTTTATACCAGTTCTTTATCTCAAACATAACCTGTCCAAAAAAAAGGTGTTATTTATCTTTTATCATTATCAGATCAATCAAATGTATGCTTCAATTTGTGGGATACAGAAACATACACAAGGTTTAATTATTTTTTTAAAAAATATCTACCACTTATAAATATTTCAGTAGTCTAATTGCACATAGGAATACAGAACAAATAACTGACATGCATTTGTGAAACCAAGTGGTAATATGGGCATTTAAAATAAAAGTTCATTCCTTTCAAGATGTATTTATTTTACACTCAGAAAATTTCTACTTATTAATTTTTATTTTGCTCAGGGTCAGATTTTAAAATTACTCTTAAATTTGCCTCTTATCCAGGCTAAGATATAAATACTGTATTATATTTTTAGACCATGCTTCTGTCCTACCATGTAAAATGAAACCTGCTGATATACTTCCAAGTAGCCACTTATTTTTCACAAATGTTAGGATATATGGGATCAACATGATAAACATCTGTACACAGCTGCATTTCCTCATACAGGCAGAACTTCATCCCCATGCAGGACAAGGGAAGAGGACATGTTAAACATGAGAAATCATTTTGAATTTGAAAAGTATACATATAAGGCAAAGAACCATGTCAATCTAGTCAATAACACAACCTCCTGTATTACATATGTGAGAAATATTTTTCAGTTAGTCGTCAGTTTTAATCGCTTTTCTTCCCAGAAGAAATTGGCCTAATATTGAATTATACATGATCTTTCTTTAGGATAACAAACAATATGATTACTATCAATTTGCGCCAGACTAGTAAGAAAAACAGAAACTATAGTAAGTATTTCAACAGAGGGGTTTTAATGCAGGTGATTGATGATTTAACTTTGGCTGGCTAGGAAGCAACTAATCTCTCATTGGTGATGAAGAACTTTTTGAGTCTTGGTCTCATTCTTCACTTGGCCTCTGCAATAGGCTGTCTCTCCTGTAGCATTTGCTGTATTGTTACCTCCCACCATTGTCACGGTGGTGGCACCTATGGTAAACCCATTGGCTCACTCTCGACCCAGTGACTTCTGTAACCCCTCTTCTCTAGGATATTCAGAGATATGTGTTTCCCTTGATGCCTCATGTGATCCAAGAGAAGCTTAGGTGTACTAAACTCAGGCCCTTCAAGGCTGCGTAACCATGATAGGCTCAAAGATTTTCATCATGCATTGCCTGATGGATGTGAAGCCATCCTATGAAGTAATCCCCTTCTAGATTCCCAAATGGGATAATGAAACAAGCTCCTCACTGCCATTTAAGTCCCCTCAATCAATCCAATACACCTCCTATCTCTGGCTTCTGTCTAGAGGGGCAATCAGAAAACACATGCCACTGGCAGCTTCACTTATCTGTTCAAAGACAGATAAGTGCAGAACACTTATATATTCCCTGTCATTGAAATCCCTCAAGATTCAAAGGAACAGCTTCTGCTCTGTTTTGGACTTTATGTCAAACTCTATGATGTAGCTCACTAAGCTTATAGCTTGATATATTCAATATATGCAAGCTATTATTTATAAAGTATTAGGTTGGTGCAAAAATAATTGTGGTTTTACTGTTGTTAAAATTTGCCATTTGATATTGGGATACATTCTTAAATAAATGTGGTTATGTTATACATCATTTTAATGTGCATTTCTCGCTTTATGTTTTTTTGCTAATGACTTATTGCTGTTTATTTTATATTTATTTTAAACTATGGAAATGATGTTAGACAAAAAGCAAATTTGAGCAATTTTCTTATTGGAGTTCAAA
>NW_012149729.1:9316057-9317425 GCF_000956105.1 Propithecus coquereli
GTAATTTTTCTTCCATTGTCCTGGCTTGAACTCAATGAAATCGCTACTGCCTTTTCCCTGAGGCACAACATGCTAAAGCTCATGTATAAACAATCGTGTGTCATACAAGTCATAGATGAGAAAAATCTGCCAGATTGCCACTGCCTAGTTTCACTTTAACTGAAAGCTCTTTCAAATTTAACATCTAGACACCTCAACTGACCACCCTCTGGACTCTAAGGAAGCTGGTTTATAGATTGTTCTGAACATTAACCTTTGTTTTTCTTCTGTTTGAAAGACCATCTGCAACATCGTCTCCTGAAATGACTCACAATTGTTTAACTGGAGTGACCTATGCCCAGAAATGGGAGAATGGTTTAATGAGACCTTTTATCATTTAGTTATTTACTTGATTTTTCTGTCCACAGCCAACAACCCAGTTTTTGGTATGTGAAATTTCTAGGGAAGTTTTAGACAGGGGAATGTTGGGCCTCAGAAACTGATACCCTAAAATGGGGTGCTTTGACATGCTCAAATGAAGAAGCCACCTCAGGGTCTCTCTGATCTTCTCCCCACCCTCCCGTCTGTCAATTCTTTGAATCTCCAAAAGCACAGGATGAAGTTATTCTCTGAAGTTCCCTCATACGGCTAAAGTTTAGATCTGTCAAAGAAGAAAACAATTACCTCTGTCTGGCCCCTGTCCTGAGTTTTCATTAACTGAAGTCATATCTCAGGAAGAAACTGAAGTCTGTCAATACACTTGGATGGACTTTTGTCACCAACCATAGTCTGCTCTGTGGGCCCAGCAGACTTTGTCCTAGGCCATTGTATGTTCTTCAAGCCCATTGAACTTCCCTAAAATTCATTTATTACCCCCCTAATATCACCCACACTTCCCCATCTCCCTTCTCCTTAAGAATATGTGTATATAACCATATATACTCCATTGCATGGCAGGGTAATCACTCTGTGATTTGCCCCTGTTCATGTTAATAATAATAAATTTGTATGCTATTTCTCCTATTAATCTGCTTTTTGTCAGTTTATTTTCAGCAAACCTTCAGAGGGCAAAGGAAGTTTATCCTAGGCCCTTACACCACCACATAGATGTGCGATGATGTGCTTAGTTTCCTGTTGGTAAAGCACAGATAATAGCAGGTTTTTCTTCACAGAAGTGTTGTGAGAGTTAAATATATTAATGTATGTAGATGTCCTATCATATTACTACTAGAATGTCTCAAAATGTTATTTAGAAAGCTCAAGGTCTAAATATGGCAAAAAAAATTTGGAACGAAAGTTTGAAAATTCACATCCACAAGATTTTAAATAATTACAACCTGTTGAATTTGCCGTGAATTCCCCTAATTACAGTTTGGAATGGTTAGACTA
>NW_012149729.1:9329448-9330468 GCF_000956105.1 Propithecus coquereli
AACATGAACACTGATAATACATTAGTGTTTGCCAGATTCAAGGTAAATGAGTCCTGCTGAGGTTAATATATAATAAATGGCACACCTGTACTTGGGTTTCTAGACTGTTTATTGAACAACTTGTATAGGAGTAATCTATAATTGACGAGAAATTTGCTGAGATGAGATTTAATGACATACCTCTGGGAGGATTACGAGTTTAGCAAGGTAGAAAAGCTGACGGATGGCTTCCCTGAGCTAAGGTGGTCCATACACGTCAGACCCCATCTCCTGTGACTGTGTATATTCCAATTTGGAGAGTTTTCACATCCAGAAGCTGTAGCTGGGAGTCATAAGCCTGTGTTCTGCTGTTCCTGCACATGCGGGGTTGGCTATCCTGTATCTTTCCTTAGAGGATATCTGAAGCCTGCTGTTAGAGTGAGTGAAGTCTATTTTGTCTTATAAGTTTGATGAGCTATCCAAACCTAAGACCACAACTGTTGGTCAATCACAATTTATATTTTCCTGTACAAAAGATCTTCAAAATGTTTAATTAAAATTTTCCATTTAAGGATTCTATGAACTTCCAATATTCCAGAAGTTGATGAAAGAGAGCATAACATTTACATGCTAGCTTCTTAGGGCTGCCATAACAAATTACCACAAACTGTGGTAAATAAAAATTGATTGTCTCACAGTTATGGATGCTAGGAGTCTGAAACCAAGTTGTTAGCAAAACCATGATCTCTCTTAAACCTCTCAGGAGGATCCATCCTTACTTCTTCTATCTTCTGGTGGGTGGTTATGAGCAATTCTTGGCATTTCTTGGCTTGTAGCCACATCACTCCAATCTCTGTCTCCTCCTTCACCTGGCATACTCCTCTCTGTGTGTGTCTGTGTCCAAATTTGTCTCTTCTTGTATGGACACAAATCATTGGATTAGGGCCTACCCTAATTTATTAATAGTATGACCTCATCTTAACTTGATTACTTCTACAAAGACCCTATTTATAAATAAGGTCACATTCACATGTACCAGGG
>NW_012149729.1:9330518-9331704 GCF_000956105.1 Propithecus coquereli
CGGGCTAGATGAATAGGCCAGTAGCCTAACTTAAAGCACTGCCAACTCTGTCATCTACTCACTTCCATTGTGTGCAAATTCACCCCAGAGACGTGATAATGGCCGGGTTCTGATTTCTATTGCTTAACAGGCCTGAGGTGATAGAGATTTGCAACACAGCCTGCTTGTGTCTTAGGATTCAACAATGTGTCAGTGGTAGAGAGTAGACTCTAGCAATAGAAACAACATTGTTCAGAAAATCGTGGTGACCAATTATCTCTAGCAGAAAGTGTAGGCTGGTGAGCTGTAAAGTCACTCTCACATTGGAAAAATTAATTTTGAAGGCTGGTTCTATAACTCTGTGGAGGCAGCTGATCCTTCACTTCAGCTGTATCGGGGGTTACAACCCCTTTCCAAGAGTTCTGCCAGTGTTTAGTTTAGGGGCCTCATACTTTCACACCCTAGGAGGCCTGAGGATCTTGTGTTGTTCTTTTGCCCACTAGTCTTGCAGTTCAGGGACTCCAAGCTCTGGGTCCTCTAGCCATCCCTGGGGCATGTGTGGTCAAGGCTAGTTCTAGGGGCCAGCTACAGAAACCCTGCCCAGCTTCCTGCGAAGCCCCTAACAAAGATGCCCTAAAGCTACTCAAAGAATAACAGATCTTCCTGCATTCTTTTCCCAGGACAATAAGGCCTGCCAACCAGATATTTAATCATCTCAGGGACACTACGTTATTCTTCCAAGAACAGGAAAGATCATGTAAAGGTATTTTGCCTTTTACCCTTACATAACTAAAGGAGACCATTAAAGCAATATTTCTCAGAAAAAAGAAGGGTAGCCTTCCTTCATAAAAGCTATACGTTTGTAATTTATTCACATGTCTGTGCAATTATTGAATAGATGTCTGTACTTGACTAGCTGTAAACTTCACAAGTGCAGGAACATCCTTTATTTGGTTCTCCCTTGTGTCTCCAGTGCCTAACATAGAACCCAAGGCAAAAAAGTGATAATAAGTATTTGTGAAATTAACAAATTAATAAATCTGCTTCAAGATGATTTCCCCCGGCTATATTGTGAAGTATTTGGCAACTTTTCTATTATTACTAAAGATAGGGGGGAATGAAAGAAAACAGTAACTTAATCCCTGATGTGTTACCATGCAAGAGAGGTATCGTCTGGTAGATAGCTATTAAGGAGTCAAATTTATCA
>NW_012149729.1:9335913-9341006 GCF_000956105.1 Propithecus coquereli
GAAGGATGGACATATTTGAAACTCGGACTTGGGGGGGAGGAAGGGGCAAGGGCAACATACGTAACCTAAACATCTGTACCCCCATAATATGCTGAAATAAAAAAAACAAAAGCATTAAAGGATTTTGAGTAAAGAAATGACAATGTCTGAATTATGTTTTAAAAAGATCATCAGGCTTTCGTGAAAACAGACTAAAAGAGAGAAAGGGGATTATAATTAGTAAAGAAGAAAACGAGTGCCCTATCCTACCATGGAAGTGGGAAGAGAAGATAGGAAGTTATGAAAATTGAATGCGTAAAAGGTGAAGGTGGCTTTGAGGAAACTAGTAATGGAGGTGATGAGAAGTGTTGGGAATCTGACTGTGTTTAAAAGGTTGAGCCCAAAGGCTTTCCTGATGGAAAGGATGACCACAAGATTTTTGATCAATTCAAAGTAGAGTTACCATTAACTACACTAGCAAGACTGTGGAAGCCAAGTATGCGTGCAAGTGTGGGCTTGTGTGTGTGTGTGTGTGTTTGTGTGTGTGCGTATGTGTGCAAGAATGCATGCAGGCTTTCACTCTTTGACAGGCTAGTAGTAAGATCAGTATTAGAAATCTAAATGGAGATATTAAATATAGACCTGGATATATAAATCTAAAGCTCAAAGGAAAGGTAAAAGTTAGAGATACATTTTTAAGTAACAGCAACTTAAATGATATTTAAATCTACACAGCTAGATGAAAATACCTCTTCTAATAGATCATGTGATAAGCTCTACAGTGCTTGCAAAGTTACATCAGGTATGGTTATCATACTATCTAGGGCATTTCTTTCTCTTAACCTTGAGATCATATTTTATTAATAAACAGGCCTTTATGCTCTGGAGCTATTTATTGATACTAAATCTGATTGGAAAGGGAGAATGAGAAGCATATTTTCTAGAGGATTTTAAAATAAACTAGCTGGCTGACTTTGGATGACTTGCTTATATCAAATTAAGCAAGGGATGAACTAGTTGACTGAGCTCTAATCCACCTCTGTTATTCTAGTCACTAACTTCTAATTTGAATTTGAAGAATTCATATTTTTTTTTCCTCCACTACATTGTCAGGGCATTTGCCAACACAAAGTGGGCTGTCAAGTATGTTTCCCACTTTTATAGGTTGATCATTTTCAAACAGAGATATGATGCTAAAAAGTACTTCTCTTTGTTCCATACCAACGTTCCCAGCATAATTCAATACAGGCTTCTTACTGTTCATTTGCACTGTTTCCCTGCCTTATTCTCAATGCGGAAATCCTTGTTCAACCTTCTTTTTTATTCATACATTTGAGTGCTATTCATGATTTTCTTTACCAAGGCTAAATTCTCAGGGACCTTCATGAATTCTCTCTTGATAAGTAGAGAATGTAAGTGCTAACTCGATTCCTGTAATCCAGTGTGTTTTCTTGGTGGTGTAATGATTTTTAAAGACAGTGTTTACTATGAATACTTTTTCCTTAATAGAAAATCCTAAAGAGGATTTCCTCAATCTTTGGATAAAGAAATTAGGCATCCTCAAAAATGTTAAGAGAATGGATGCCAGCTGTTCCTATCACAAAAATGATAACTATATGAGATGATGCATTTGTTAGTAAGCTAGATTTAATCATTCCGTGATGTATATATACTTCAAAATATTGTACTGTACTCAATAAATATCTATAATTTTATCTTTCAATTCAAAAATAAAAAAGTAGGCACACCCTTGGTAGATTAATTATACTCTGAGAAAGAACTTAAAATATAAGAACTTATGCAGTATTGATCATCTATAATAAGGTCCCTACCTGTTCTTAAATTTCTTTGTTTTGCATTCAATTATGCTTAACAAAACATGTGAAGCAAAAAAGTCTAGCTTTCTTTAAATAAAAAAGGTTACTTAGTTTTCATGTCTCAATCTCTGCATATTTTATAAGTAAATCACACAGTTGCAAATGGAATTTAGAAATAGTTGACAAAATGTGATCATTTGGTTCTGAGCTGTATTGATATTTAAGGATAACATAACATTGCCTATCAAATTTATATTCAAATAGCAAAATCTCATCATATTAAAGCATTATTTACATATTCATATACTCCTTCCTTCAGGCAAAGACTCTAGCCTTTCTTTACAGATGCATCTAGCAATAAAACATAAAAAACAAACACAAGGAAAAGAATTGAAGCATCACGTAGGAACTAGTAACATGTATCATCTTCTCCTTACTCCTCAAAATTTCCTGACTATTTTATCTTCAGAAATGTTCTTGGAATGTAATAACTCAGAATAATTATGAAATAATAAAATAATGATAAAATGAAAACAATAGAATAGTATTAATAGTAAAATGAGCACATGCAATTTTTTTGCTACAAAAGTTTATAAATATCAAAGAATTCTAAACATCCTTGGATTGTCTTCTTTGCATAATGTTAAATAATCAGTGAAATGTTATCAAAAATGTTGTCAGGAAAATGATATTACTATGGTTACATTAAAGATTTCTTATTTTTGTTCTATTAAGTACATGTTCCCCATTACCTCAGAGTCCCTGTTATTAATAGTGACTCTTGTTAGTCATTGAGATAAAAGGCATACTTCAAAAGATGCCTCCTTTAAGAAAGATAAAAACACAGAAAAATTATAAATAAAAAGGAGAGAAGGAGAAGATAGAAGGTGGGTAGATAATGATGACTGGGAATAGAAAGAGAGAGAAAGAATGGAAAGGCTAAAAAAAAAAAACATAAACTTGAGATTAAAGCTTTGCTACCCCCCTCTCCCTCCCAGTAATATATGCCACCAAAATCCATAGCACATATTTCCTGAAAGTCTTAATCCTAATCTTCCTAGGGGAAAACGTTTCTTTTTCTAGTTATTTGTTTTGCTTTTATCTCCCTTTTGCAAGCATCTGATATGCTTTTTATGCTTATAGATTCCTGTTGAACTTAGCCATGTTATGTAATAGAAGGCAGAATGTCAAACTTTTAAAGGATCTCTTATATTTCTAAGGCATTTTGATTTTCATGAGCTTCAAAACATGTCTGGGTAGCTGACTTTTGCAATATCGTACGAGAAGACTTTTGAATAGTGCAGTGTGTTTGTGCCCATCAGTGCTGGATGTTACTATACGTTGGGAGCCTGTGAGTCTTACACCCAGTAACTGCTGATGCTACCTGCAGTCTTGTCTTGGCTCTTCAAATGATCTCTGATTCAGGGTCCTTAAGAATCTGCTGGACTATTCTTTATTACTAAAATTATTTTGATTCTTTAAAATCATATCAATGTATGTTCGCTCTTATAAAAGTTAAGTTGTGCTGAAAGACTTATAATAATAATTTTAAAAGGCGGTTCACTGCCCTCTTTTCCTGTTCCCGCTTTCCAGAGACAATCTGTCAACTCTTTTGGGCCTAATATCTGGTATTTAACTTCATATGTCTAACTAATACGTGGAGACTGCTATTTCTATGCAAAAATGATTTACTTCTTATGTAGTATATGAGAATTTTAGTTTTTTACACCCTTTTCTGCTCCCATCCTACAAATAAAGTCCTATTTCAACTTTTGTATGCATTTTTAAAAAATCTTTTTATTTTGAAAATAATTGTAGATTGACAGAAGAGTTCCAAATATGGTATATTCTGCACTATAGAGAGTTCTTATATACTCTTCACCCAGCTTCCCCTAATGTTACAATAATATCTTATATAACCACAGTCAAACCCAAGAAATGAACATTGGTACAACCCTATTAAATAAAGTCTGGAATTTACATGGATTTCATCAGTTTCCCCACTAATGTCATTTTCCTATTCCAGGATCCAAAGACTTCTGTACCACATTGCCTTTACTTGTCATGTGCCCTTAATCTCCTCAAGTTTGTGACATTTTCTTAGTTTTTCTTGTTTGTCATGTGTTAACACTTTTGGAGAGTATTGATCAACCATCTTACAGAACGTGCCTTAGTTTTATGTTTGTGTGACACTTTCCTGCAATTATACCAAGGAAATAAATTTTCCCACTTGATGAGCTGCCCTTTTCATCACATCATCACAGCGAGGACATGACACCAACACGACTCATTACTAGTGACGGTAACTTCGATTATTTAAAGCAGTATCTGCTAGGTTTCTGCATTGTAAAATTACTATTTTTCCCTTTCCGTACTCTATTAGAAGGCAAGCACTAAATCCATCCCATCCTTAACAGAAGGGGAATTAAGCGCCACCTCATGGAGAAAGGTGTATCAATTTTGTGGACAAATATTAAAATCACCACAGCAATTAATGCATATTTGGGTGAAGATACTTTGGGGCTATGCAAATATCCCATCTCTCCTTAAATTTTCATTTGCTAATTTTAACATTTATCAGTGCCTGCAGCAGTTACTATTGTAGCATATTAATGGTGATTTTCTATTTCCTGCACTCTTTCTATACTTCTTATTTGGAATTTTTCTGTAAGGAAAGTTTGTACCTTCTCCCTCATTTATTTACAGCAGTGTGGACAGGTGAATATTTATAATTTGAATTATAAGCAAATATTATAGTTATTAATTTTGTTGCACAAATTATTTCAGTTTTTGCCACTGGGAAAGCTTTTTAGATTGGCTCCTAAAAACCTACTTTTAACACGTCCCCATATTTTGGGGTTTCGAGTATTTTTTTACTTTCTGGCAAGAAAAGATGCTACAAGTGCATTTTGTATTTGCCTTACTCTGGCTCTAGAATCAGCCATTTCTTCAAGGAGGTTTGATTTCTTTTATGAGAATGTGGCATTTAGAAACCTGGATGTAGGTGCTAGGTGTGCTCATTGCTATGTAATGGGACTGCTTCTTGGCTCATTCGGTATAAACAGGTAGGGAGCATATGTACGTATATGAACTCATGTATAATCATTTCTATATCTATATATCTGCATATATATGAAAATAAACCTTTGTTTTTGCTAACATCTCCATATCTAACCCAGCACCACAGAGTTCATGATAGTCTTTTCCTCTTACTTGTTTATATTTTTTCTTTGACAGTGAGAAATCTAGCTTCTATTATAATATCTACCATCTACAATTTATATGCATATTTGTTCA
>NW_012149729.1:9341056-9342940 GCF_000956105.1 Propithecus coquereli
CCCAAAGGCTTTCCTGATGGAAAGGATGACCACAAGATTTTTGATCAATTCAAAGTAGAGTTACCATTAACTACACTAGCAAGACTGTGGAAGCCAAGTATGCGTGCAAGTGTGGGCTTGTGTGTGTGTGTGTGTGTGTTTGTGTGTGTGCGTATGTGTGCAAGAATGCATGCAGGCTTTCACTCTTTGACAGGCTAGTAGTAAGATCAGTATTAGAAATCTAAATGGAGATATTAAATATAGACCTGGATATATAAATCTAAAGCTCAAAGGAAAGGTAAAAGTTAGAGATACATTTTTAAGTAACAGCAACTTAAATGATATTTAAATCTACACAGCTAGATGAAAATACCTCTTCTAATAGATCATGTGATAAGCTCTACAGTGCTTGCAAAGTTACATCAGGTATGGTTATCATACTATCTAGGGCATTTCTTTCTCTTAACCTTGAGATCATATTTTATTAATAAACAGGCCTTTATGCTCTGGAGCTATTTATTGATACTAAATCTGATTGGAAAGGGAGAACGAGAAGCATATTTTCTAGAGGATTTTAAAATAAACTAGCTGGCTGACTTTGGATGACTTGCTTATATCAAATTAAGCAAGGGATGAACTAGTTGACTGAGCTCTAATCCACCTCTGTTATTCTAGTCACTAACTTCTAATTTGAATTTGAAGAATTCATATTTTTTTTTCCTCCACTACATTGTCAGGGCATTTGCCAACACAAAGTGGGCTGTCAAGTATGTTTCCCACTTTTATAGGTTGATCATTTTCAAACAGAGATATGATGCTAAAAAGTACTTCTCTTTGTTCCATACCAACGTTCCCAGCATAATTCAATACAGGCTTCTTACTGTTCATTTGCACTGTTTCCCTGCCTTATTCTCAATGCGGAAATCCTTGTTCAACCTTCTTTTTTATTCATACATTTGAGTGCTATTCATGATTTTCTTTACCAAGGCTAAATTCTCAGGGACCTTCATGAATTCTCTCTTGATAAGTAGAGAATGTAAGTGCTAACTCGATTCCTGTAATCCAGTGTGTTTTCTTGGTGGTGTAATGATTTTTAAAGACAGTGTTTACTATGAATACTTTTTCCTTAATAGAAAATCCTAAAGAGGATTTCCTCAATCTTTGGATAAAGAAATTAGGCATCCTCAAAAATGTTAAGAGAATGGATGCCAGCTGTTCCTATCACAAAAATGATAACTATATGAGATGATGCATTTGTTAGTAAGCTAGATTTAATCATTCCGTGATGTATATATACTTCAAAATATTGTACTGTACTCAATAAATATCTATAATTTTATCTTTCAATTCAAAAATAAAAAAGTAGGCACACCCTTGGTAGATTAATTATACTCTGAGAAAGAACTTAAAATATAAGAACTTATGCAGTATTGATCATCTATAATAAGGTCCCTACCTGTTCTTAAATTTCTTTGTTTTGCATTCAATTATGCTTAATAAAACATGTGAAGCAAAAAAGTCTAGCTTTCTTTAAATAAAAAAGGTTACTTAGTTTTCATGTCTCAATCTCTGCATATTTTATAAGTAAATCACACAGTTGCAAATGGAATTTAGAAATAGTTGACAAAATGTGATCATTTGGTTCTGAGCTGTATTGATATTTAAGGATAACATAACATTGCCTATCAAATTTATATTCAAATAGCAAAATCTCATCATATTAAAGCATTATTTACATATTCATATACTCCTTCCTTCAGGCAAAGACTCTAGCCTTTCTTTACAGATGCATCTAGCAATAAAACATAAAAAACAAACACAAGGAAAAGAATTGAAGCATCACGTAGGAACTAGTAACATGTATCATCTTCTCCTTACTCCTCAAAATTTCCTGACTATTTTATC
>NW_012149729.1:9345503-9353550 GCF_000956105.1 Propithecus coquereli
CATATTTGTTCAATGCTATACTTATAAAATAGTTTCAGAATTGCTAACATGTAATCTTGTTTTATAGAATTTAAAAATTACTTTCTTTTGGTTACTTATTGCACAATTATTTTGTGTTTGCATTTTTAAATCTGTGTCTAAATTTTCCCACACACTTCAGCAACTCTAACCAATGCTTTCTAGTATGATTCTATACTCAATCAAACCCATCAGAGAGTCTAATTTTTTCCCTGAATCATCCCTCCTATGGTCCTTTGTCCTCTTTTTCCTTTGTAGAATAGAAGCCCCTATGGATAGGCAAAGAAGTTCCTTCAATGCCTTCATCTGAAAGGGGTATTCCATGGTCTGAATGTGTTCCCTAAAATTCACGTGCTCAAAATTCAATCTGCAATGCAATGGCGTTTAAAAGTGGGAGCTTTGGAAGGAGGCAGAACCCCCATAATCAGATAAATGCCTTTATAAAAAGACGTGATGGAGGGAATTCGGCCGTTTTTGCCCTTGAGACTTCTGCCCTGTAAGGACAAAGCATGCCTATCCTCTGAAGCTTGTAGCCAGCAAGGCATCACCATGGAAGCCCTTACCAGACACCAAATCTGCTGGCATTTTGATCTTGGACTTCCCAGCCTCCAGAACTGTAAGAAAATAAATGTCTGTTTCTTATAAATTATGTAGTCTTAGGCATTTTGTTATAGCAGCACAAATGGACTAAGACAGGGTGCTCAAAACCAAAATTATTTGGAAGTTTGCAAGTGTGAAAATATCTTTATTTTACATGTATGTAATTTTAATGGTTGACTTTATGGAGAGTTCTTTGCTTTTCTTAATTCTAAAATGACTCCTAAAAACATTTGATCACCTTCTGCCACATTACCATATTTTTACTCATTGGCCTTTACTGTTTTATATTCAGGCATTCCCTGAAACTGAGCAGGGAACACACTTGATAAAAATCAGGCACTTACAGATCTAAACACGTAGGTCAATTACCCAGATGGCACATTAATTATTATGGCATGTGGAGTCTTCTCTTTCTCATGTATCCAATGAGTCTTGTGTTTGATTTATTCTGGTTAGAACATGAATTATAATATATTGTCCTTTCGATATGTGTTATTTTGAAATGATGAGATTAGCATAATACACTGGATTTTACATCTTTTCTTTTTCAAGCCCATTTTTCAGGCTTGGAAACTAAGGAGTAACAACAAAGGAGCTAACGCTCAACAGCAGATCTGCGATCAGAAAGGACTCACAGAACTTGGCCCACTCCAAGTGAAGATCATTCTTTTACAGACTTTAGATAAATAGAAAAAAATAATTGTAATCAGGAAGAGAGAAAGGGAGAGAGAAATAGAGAAAAGAGATATGTCAGAGATTTACTTAAACTTATTTCACCTGGTGTATAAATCCTTATTTGTGAGAGAGCTTTTATGTCCAGCCCATAAGAAAATATGCACTATGACCTCTATGTTGCTCCCAAATTTGCCTATGTACAAATAATCCCATTTCATGATGGATATATGAACAAGAACATTCCTGGAATATCACCCTATTTAATCATTTCGATTATTTAAGTAAAAGTCAGTCTTTGAACACACTGCTGAAATCTCCATTCCCCCCGTAACCCTTGTTGGGTGATGATGAGGCATTCTGAACATGCGAGGCCCTCATGGGCAGGATAACCACTTTCTCTTGCTTCATAAGAACGTCTTTTAACTTTATTAGGGGAGAAGATTTTTTGTATTCGACCAGAATGAGTTTAATTTACAATTAATACTTAGTGATTAGTCTGTGCACATTTTGCACATTTGCCCGAAAATATATTCTACTAGATAATGAAAAGATTTTTTTTTTTGTCCTTCAGGAATCACCTCTTTATAACCTGCCTCTTGGCCTTAGCGAAGGCAGTCTAAATGAAAGAGGGAGTCTCCTCATTTAATTTGATACATCAGGTCATCATCAAAATATTTATTTCCTGATCTTCCCCCACAGAAGGTGACTAAAGGTTAATAAGAATGCAAGTGGAAAATAATTAAGGCTGAAAATATATACAATAAAATGCAAAACAAATTTGAATAAATAAAGTTTAGTGTGACTGTTAGATTAAAATGTCTTGATACTCACTCCAACCATAAATTGTGTTTTTTTTCCTTCTCTCTTTTGAAGGACAGAAAAATCATGTTACATACATTGAAACTCTTCCTTACTGACATATGTAGGGAATAATTAAAAGAAAAAGTGATGAAAACATTAACAAATTACCTCAAAAATTCTAGAATCTTTTACCTTTACCACTGATGGATAATATAATAGATAATACTTGGCTATCATTTAAATCATATTTCTCTTTATAAATTATTTCCTAGGGTTGTTTTCATTTTATTTTTTTCCTAGATTTGTGCATCAAAGCAAGAAACCAAATACATCAACAGCAAAAACAAAATAGCAATTTACTTCTCTTTCACATAAAATAAGTCTAGGGGTAGGTAATCCAGAGTGTGGATTTGTGCTGCATTCTAACCAGCAGGCAAGATGGCAGCCAAAAAGGGAATGACTCCTACTTTCAGGAAAAATTTGTGGAAATCATAAACGACATTTTAAATTAGTTCTGTTGGTCAAAATGCATTCCTCTCTAACACAAGGGAGACTGGGTTATTTAGTCTTAGCTATGGTTTAACTAAAAATCAGGGGTTGTTATTACCAAGGAGAAAAAGGGAGAACAGACTTTGGAAGACAACTTTTGCTCTTTAACACGGTAAAAAAGACTATTTGTGTGATGGGGAGGATATCATGTGGTAAGAAGAATGTTTTATGTAGATTTTATAAATGTTATAAGAAAAAGTTCAGGTGGCTGTATATGAGGGTAGGGACCATAAAATTTACGAGAGATGAGTAGGCAGCAGTTCTGCTTACATCTAAGATTATAAGACTCAATTAATATCTGTACATGTTCAGATAAACTGAAAACTCAATAACCTTGACAAAAATAGATTAAGAACATGTCAGCCCCCTTAATTTTCTGTGAATTGTAAATATCTGGAGTAGTTTTCCTCCCAATGCCATCCTTGGATGCCAAGAACCTTGAAAAATAATTAAAAGTGAGATGTAATTCAGGTTTAAGATGGCTCTCACCTGAGAACAAAATGGTTCTATTAATATTAGCTTTAAACTATTCTTAAAAGGAAAAAAAAAATAACGAAATGCTACCCATAAAAGAATGTGTTGTTTTGTTTTGCTTGTGAAGTTTCTGGGACATCAAACAAGCTTTTCCAAGCATCCTGAATACAGTGTAGATTAATGGAAACATGTGAGTTCAATTGCCCTCGAAGTGCATGAGCTTAAAAAAGAAATAAAGCTGGGCAAAATACATGTGAGATTCGCCTAAAATCAAAATGTCGTTTTGAAAGCTCCCTATGTAAAGTGTGTTGCTTTGCTTCATCTGCTCCCTCACGCTTGTACTCCTAGCAAATGTTTGTGGAGCACCTTTGATTAACCAGTCTCCTTTCTAGGAACTGGGGACTGCAAGAAAGGAGACATGGGATTTAAAATCTTGCAGGAGCACAGAGCCTAAATATGTAATTAACTGCAGTTATAATTAATTACAAAAGAGACATCTAGGGTGCAAAGAGAACATATTAAAATATATAGCAATGTAAAAGATTTGGGAAAGACCCTTAGAAAATACTGATTAGGAACAGCATGAAGTTGATGAAATGTCTATTTACAATGATGAGCTCATTGTAGCCTTTATGTTTAAGACAAAGAAAGTATATGAAAAGTGAAAATAGTAAACTGATGGTAATGGCAACAGTGGAAAACTTAAGAGTGGGTTGCCACAATCAGTTTGCATCACTCAAGATTTCTTTATGTTTATCGTTGCAAGAGAAAAATTTAGAAAGTTAGAAAGTGAAGAGACCACAGTCAGAAGAATAATTTCCTAAGGTCTTATTCCCTTCTTTGATCAATAATTTGACAACTTGTTTTATTTAACCTGGCAGCATAGTCAAAATATTTTTTCTCTTTGTAAGACTCAAATATAAGTCTAAGGTAGTCTCCTGACAACATTTTACTTTGGTAATCAACATAATAAAGAAAAATCACTGCTTTGAAAGATACTGTATCAGTTATCAAAGTTATAAACTTGATTCATAAGTTGAATAACATACTGATGGTCTTTAAGGAGAGATGGTGTAGGGAAGGAAAGGCTGCTGAGTTACCAGAGACAAAGGCTCAGAGATGACACTCAGCTTTACATTTACAACACCTCACCAAAAATGGAATATTTTGTTGAACTTTACAGACATTATAAGCAGCCAAGTAGAATTTGTTGTTCCTGCTGGTGGAGAAATTTTTGGAACTTTAAGGAAAGAAAACTCCCAGGTTCAGATTCACAAAATGCTCTGCTGCTCACAAAAGGCATTTGTTTTATGGACACTGAGAAACTTAACACTCCTCATACTCCTCTCTTTACACTGCCTTCTGGGAAGCTCAGAGTTTACATTTGTCATTCACTACTAGCAAATGTAGAGACCAAAGGAAATCCATTTCTAGATTCTTGTCTGGCCCACAGCTTTACCGGCATCTTACCTTCATCTTTCCTTTACTCCTATTTCCTCAGCCATTTTTTAGCCCTTTGTGTTATGTTTTTGTAAATTATACTAAAATCATCACTGATCAGGGTAAAATATAAATAAATCCATGATTAAAAGGGTTTTAGAACTTCTTCATAAATAGCCTAACAAAATAAAGCTCAAATTCAAAAATCAGTTTACACCTTAGTGTCCATAGACGGAAAATATTATTTACCTCATTTAATGTGTTAAATGTTTTCTTACATTTTAAAATGACATAATAATAAATTATACATACATGTGCAGGTCCACGGCATCTTATCACAATTCTAAAACACAAAACACTCTGATTTTTTTTTTTTTTCTGTTTTGCAACCAGTTTGGTACAAAACATGACCTGATTTTTTTTTTTTATTTCAATAAATTTAGGGGATATGAGTGGTTTTTTGTTACATGGATGAGTTGTATAGTGATGAAGAAAATGTGATGTGACTTGACATAAGACTAAAGTTCTTAATTAACAGCGTGAATATTCTTGTTTCTATAAGCAATAGAATGTGATTACAATTTGCTCTCCCAGGCTTTGTGGCTTTGTGCTATGGAATATATGGTAGATACACACTGTGTCCTTTATATAATTAGAAAAATTATGACTTCTAATACACATCTGATAAGGGATTGCAGGCTCATACATGCATATGGAATATCACCTGTAAAGTTTCTGAAGACCACTCTTGTTACATACATAAAGCAATTTGGATTTTTTTAAGTCATTATAATTTTTTGATAAGCAAAAAAAAAAAAACAAAATCTTTTTCAACTTTAAGGATAAGTTGTTCTTATCTAGTTCTATAGCTTTAAAGACCCCTTAACTTTCAGCACCCACAAAGGCATTGTATTTAACTTCTCACTATGAGAAGATTTGCCCCATTGCTTCTATTCTGGTCATGAGCAATCTGGCCCAATGCAGCCCAATCAATCCAGTCAAGTATAGACCAGAAACAAGTAGTACAACCACAGGCCATAAAACAGAAGTCCTTTTGCCATGAATTAGAAATATTCAACCAGTGCTACCAACAATTTGTTTTTTGAGAAATTACATTGATTTATAAGGGAATGTAGAGGGCCATTTTGATTCATTAAGTTAGTAAGGGGCAACCTCTATGTAGTTCTGATTGGCACTAAGAAGTGCCACATCTTGACTTTTACCTTATAATTGGAGTGGCAAAGCATTTAATTTTCATCATGGAGATATAACATATTTTTTTAAAAAGAAAACTTAAAACCTTCAAGCAATTATGTATGCCAAGCTCTGTGCACAGAACTTTATATTTATTATCTCATCTAATCCTTATATCACACCTGAGATAGGTGCCGTTCTCTTTTGCATTTCACTGGTAAAGAACCAGGCTAAGGCTTCTTTCCAGTTCAGGTCATTGTGCCCTCTTCAGGGTCATTACACTAGGCTGGATTTGTTTACCCTTCCTTGACATCTTTCCGGGCAGGACTGGGGGGGAAGAGGGTGGTGGAACTGCAGCCACTCAGCTGGCTATTCCGTCTTTCTGAGAACCATATTTTCCTACTATCATGTCTTTCTAAGAGAAACACCGAATATGGTATGGAGGGCAGGAAAGTATTTCTTGAAAGAAGGGGAACGAGGGAGTATCTAGTACTCCCAGAATCGGATCTGGTAAACCTAAGTGGAGCTCGGGGTGCATTGGGGAAAAGTGCAGCAAATGGGAATTGGCACCTGCGTCAGCAGCCACAGCGCGGTGACGGTACTCTACCGCGGGTACTGAAGTTGGCTCGCGTAGTCCCATATCCTCATTTACTGTGGAGGCTGGAAAGTTAAGTATTTGGTTTTCTAATTTCCCTTGCAGTTAGAGGTACACAAGTGACCCATTTTGGGCTAGTATGAGGTCAAGTGGAAGTCTGTTGGGGAAAGCTTCTCTTTCTAAATCAAAAGGCAAACTTCCTAAGGAGAAAGTCCCTCACTCCCTCAGTTTGTTTTTCACTTGAACTTGGATGTGATTCCTCAATGTGTGACCAAAATAAGTACAGAAAGGCTGGCCAGCTGCCGCCCTTCTCCACAGACTCCTCTGTGTTGAAACTTTTGGTCAGTTCTTCAGTTTCTCGCGGCCCTAGCCATTCCTAGTTAATGAATGTGCCATTAACTTACCTTTCTTCATTTCCGCCCACAGGATTATGCCTCGAATGTAGTTTCAGAAGTACGGACAGTGAAAGTGGTGTAATTTTATGTTGGCAATTCTCAGTTCCCCCAGCACTGTGTGCAACTCCTATATTTGTTTCTGTTTCAGACACTGTAAGCAGTTCCCTTTAACCCAGACACACCTGGAGCACCCACCTTTCTGTGCTTTTGCTTAGTGCTGTTTCTTCTGCTGGAAACCTTCGAGGTCCTTCCGAAAGCAGGACCACTATGGAGGGTGACATCATTTTCTGGTGCTCTCAGGACCCTCAGTTCTCTGTTCTTATGTTTCCTTGTGTCCTCTTGACACCAAGTTCATGCTTCTATTGTACCTCTGATTCTTTGCATTTCAATCATATATTTACGCATGTGTTTCTCCCACTACTCTGTGAGCGATTAGAGGTCCGGAATCATGTCGTATGTGTCGGATACACAACAGGTACTCTATAAATATTTTGTTGAATTTCTAAATTGATCGATTTCTTTCTCCTTTGAACTCCCTTGAAACTTTATTTTTACCTCTCCTTGGCACATATCATTTACTACTTTTCTTATTCCGTAACTAAATAATGGGCTACTGGAGGCAAGAATTATGTCTTACTCATCTTTGTGTCTTACACATTATTTTTAAGCTAAATTCATATTTAATGAATTTAATCGGACTGTTACTAGTTAATACATTAAGCATATCTCAATCATCATGTTAATTGCTACTTCCCCTGTGGGGGGGAAGACGGTATGGTGGATGATCTGTAACTATTCAGTTCACTGAAGGAGTTTTTAAAAATCTCTCCTATTTAAGTCAAAAGTGAAAAATTAATTTGCTATAAGAGGGAAACCCAGATCACACATTCCCTGATTCAGAAGTGTTTGAAGGATATGAAAGAAAAATCTGTTTTCAAGAACTTTCTAGTTTCCCCTCTCTAGTCGTGAATCCAATTCAAGTGCAATTTAATAAGTTAATTGCAATATGTGATTGACAGAGGCAGGGGACAATGTCTGATGTGAGGACTTCTCTATAAAAAAATTCTGGTAATAACTAAGGATCCTATTATTTCATTAAAGACTGTACGTCTTGGCTGATGCACAGCAAGACTTTTCAGAATCTACCTTAGAAGTGATTGATATCAAGCCTGTGTTCATCCCTTATGTCACCGAACCAGGAATGGAGAGAATGTCGATCAGGATCAGTCTGAACCTTAACTCTTGCGAGCCTAAAGGTCTAAGACAAAGTGTCACTGGAAATCTGCTTGAAATTGAAACTTAGCCT
>NW_012149729.1:9354125-9356294 GCF_000956105.1 Propithecus coquereli
AGAGGAAAAAATCATGTTGAGTGGTACTTAAATGTAAAAACGAATCATTATATCAAAAAACTTTCCCCAAAAGTGGAAATAACTCATCCTTCATTATGCAGCAAGAGAGTTGCCTGTTCATCCTAACCTAAACATTTAGAGTAGCTGATTTATTCACTGTTGAAAATCAAATCTATCGCAGTTCAGATAATTTCTCTGCATCAGGAAAATGAATAAATTAAAAGTGTGTTTCAGCAATTTAGTTCTCCTAGCAGAGATTCTGCAAGCTCGGTAGAAGATGTCAAAACCTGCTGATATCTAACAGAGTCAACTCCAAGTTTGTGTATCTCAGTCCACTCTACCTTTCCATCAGGCAGTTCATGTGGAAATAGAAAAGCAGCTCTCTAATTAATCAAAGTCAGATGTGCCTGAACGCCTGGAGTTGCCGCTGATCCTTGTCCCAGCTTCTCCCATGTTCTCGCTCTATGTTTTTACCTTGAAAACTTCTGCTCTGAGCTGGGAATGCCTGAAGGGCTTGCACGGTAAGTCAATGTGAAATTATCTCAGCAGGAAGAAGTTGCTTTTCAGCTTAAATGATTTAAGGCAGCAATTTTTCACACTCTCAAACTCTGACAAACGCCCAGATTGCCTCTCATGTCTGACTTCAAAATATTCAAAGAAAAGCTATTTTTATTAAAAACACTCTAGAGAAAATTGTATGTCACTTGTTCTCTGATATAACTTCATTTCTCCTGACAGTGACAATTTTCACCTCAGTACAATTTCTTTATTTTTTCCAAAGCTAATTCTGCTTAATATTAGTATTTATACAAACTCATATCAACTTGTCTCTGTGAAATATTCAAGGGTGTCAGGTAAATGTTGCTCACTGTCATTCATCTTCTTTGGGTGTTCAAAATGATCAATCGATTTAAAACTACACTTCGTTACTTTGGATATTATTGTTTTATTTGTAAGAGAGAACTTAACAACTACGAAAACCCTTCATTTGACACACCTGTGTCTGCAAACTGCAAAGAATTCCAAACTTGATGGCATGCATCTATTGCCAAAGATTATCAAAGTTTACATTAATAAATCTATTTGTTCTATGCCTTTAAATAAAGTAGGTAATACAGTGCATGTTTTGTCTTATTCGGCTTACATGTTAATAAGATTACGGTAGATGTCATATTGCACTGAAACATCACATTTGCTTTATTATGAATGCTGGCAGTGCAGAAACATCACATTATAATCACTTCAAAAAAGAAATATATTCTGCATATTTTCATATGTGTTTATAATTCCACTAAACCTCAGCAGAATCAAACTCAGTAGGGACAAGAATGACAGAAGGTTTAATGTTCCAGAGACTGCTGAAATCTTGGTGCATTGATATATAGCAGAATGGTTAATATGTATAAGGTTACTTGTGGCCTGTGACCTCAAAGCATATCTTCTGGCCTTATCGAATTTCCATGAGAAAAAGTAACCACTGGCATGTGGATTTTCCACAAATAATTTGGAGCTTTTTTAAAGGGTTAATTTTATTTTTAACTGTGAAAGCCTGAAGTGTTAATAAACATAATGTGAGCAGTAATCATTTGTATCATCCAGGTACTCTAGCAAGGGAGCAAACTCCTTTTCAAATATTTATGCCAATTTCTTACAAGTATGTCTTTCATATCTCACTAAATGTTTCATTTTTAAATACAACTGTATTTAAAAAAATTCATTTATATCAGTTACAAAGAAATCAAGGAAAGATTATCTGGCAGCATTATTCCACACACAGTGTTGGGGTAGGGTCAGTACATCAAGTACAGCAGAGAAGTACATTTCATAAATGTCCATGTTACAACAATGCCTGCACAGATCCTATACTAACACCCTGCATGAGAAGTTGTCATCTTTTCCTGTCTTTAACTTGCAACATATTTTCTGTTTGGAAGTCACAACTATATTGATTTCACTTAGCTTCCTTGGGTTTTATTTACCATTAGCTCACTGACGGGAAAACTGATTTAAGTTTTAAGACATACTTAAACATAACAATCTCTACATTCCTCATTATTAAAGAATTATTAAGGAAATTTGTGGATATATAATGAAATATATAAATAGTCAATCGATAGCTTAACTATTGAAAAGCCAAAAACGTATTGGTAAAATAACTTTGCGCCTCCA
>NW_012149729.1:9357219-9359083 GCF_000956105.1 Propithecus coquereli
TTATTTATGAAATATTTTAAAATATCCATAGTTTTAGTAAAAATTGAAAATTAGATGGAACACACACACAGTCACACACATGCCCTCATATTTAGGTTAAGAAATAATTCAGAAACACCATTTTAAGCAATCCTTGGAGTCTACCTTTGTCACTGAGTCTAGTCTAAACATTTTTATAATACAAAAAAAATTATCTGGACTTTTTCAATGTGATCTATGCCAAGAAATCAAGGAAAGTGATAAAAGCTGGAAGAGAGAGTATGCATTAGTGAATATTTATATTGGCAAGATCTGAAAATTTTATAAAAGTAAAACAAACACAGAGGTTGCTTATTTCTGAAAGGAAATCAGCCTCCCTGAGTTTCTTTCAGGAAAATATAATTGCCCAGTATGATATAAATCACTATTGCTATCTCTAACAAATTAACTTGAAATGTTGGCAATGCCAAGGAGCTGCATTAAGTTTTCTCTTGTTTACTTTTTCCTAATCACCATAAAAACCCTTAGTGAAACAATTATTCTTAAAACAATCAGGACAATATATCTCTATAAAGGAGAAAATCGATTTAACAACAAAACTAGATTTATCTCTATTGATCTAGAGGCGTTCAGTGTAATTTTAGTGAATTATGCCTGGCTCTCATTTCCTTGCAGAAATTTTTCAGCGATGTTCGAAAGGCAGATTGCAAACTACTGCATAATCTTTTGCATGCTATTTACCTGCTATCTTAATCACTGCTTTTCAAAAAAAAATTTATGAGAGACTGAGCCAAATATTTATTTTCTATTACATGAAACAGTATTACTATTGTGTGTGACTTAGTTAATAGTACTTACCTAGGAACCTCATGTCATTTTTTTTCTTCAATTCATTAGTAAAGAAATCAGGTCTCCATAAAAGGATTCAGTGTTAAAGAAACAAATCCAAGTTCATCTTATGAGAACAGAATTAGAAAGATTAAGAAGCAATATGATTTTTTCTTCTTAAATAAGAGTAATTTTTAAAGACACGATTAACACTTTCATATCTGAAACATCTTCACGAGCAGGAAGGAAACAAAAAAGAATTAAAGCAGATTTTTAAAAATGTAGTTATACTGTGCTGTATGCCATATACATTGAATATATCATTTTCAGAAAAATATAAAAAAAACAATATTCTAAAAATATCTTAGAGATGGAATTTCTTCACTAAAGAACATGGCTAAATCAGTCATATTGACTTATATATCTTTTAACAGCAATAAAAATATTCTATTTTGTCAAAAGGTCCTCAGAATATTTCTTGATCTGAAATATTGTACATTTCTCTTTTTTGCTAGAAGCACTAGAAAATTTTACGGATAAAGTAGCCCTTTTTTAGAAAAAGGATAATTAAGACAGGTACTTCTATGTATAAAGGTTAAACAAGGAATATACTTAAACATATAGTTGAAAGATTTTTCTTTGCAAATCTTAAATTGAATATTAGTAAACCAGCAAAATAATGTTATTCTATAGATAATTGCCTTTCTTATTTTTAAATAATAATTTTCACTTTTATTATAAGTAGAGTGTTTGCTAAATCAATACACAAAACACGGTTAAGTTACCAATGTAAAATACTACCTCATTTTACCATTTTAAAAATTTGAATTCACAAATTCATGGCAATTAAGTTTTGTTATCATGTATTCTTAACAAAGTTCATGTACAATAGATGTTTGAAAAATATAAAGTTTTACTTATTTTGTTTAATTAATGATAACTCAATTGCTATCTCCCACAAAACTTAAAGGCATCAGTGGTGTTTGTGCAATCATGCAAAGTAGTATTGATATTGGAAACTAGTATATTCAATTCTTACTATATTTATAAAAAGCTT
>NW_012149729.1:9360743-9362754 GCF_000956105.1 Propithecus coquereli
ATAACAAACTTATATGTTAAAGACATTTTCTAAATGTTAAGCTTCTCTGATAAAGTATCATGTTATTAATAATTAGTTTTAACTGAAGTGAATGAGTTAATGACAAACTTTGTAGTTTATAGTCATAAAAGAATCATACCAGAACATGGCTTTTTATCACATGGATTTTTATATAGCATGAATATAATCACAGTTTAAGTCTTATGGAAATAATTATGCATTGTAGATCTCTGATGTAATACAGTTGCTAGTTCATTTCCCAAACACCACCATTAAATGGATATTCCATAAAACCTGTCCATCGGCAAGGTGATTGAGGATATGTTATTTCCTTTTGAGATAGGTTTTTCTTGTTTTGTATTAATATCCACTATATGCCCAACTTTCAAAAGGGGCCAAAAGAGATTATATTGTATTTAGTTTAATTCAATTCTCTGTATAACCTGGGCTAAATGTAATGATATGCTTACGTTTTAAAATATCAAGTCATTGTCTATAACAAATACACAGTTGAAAATAAAATAAATTCTTATGCGGCATGATTAAGAGTATCATTTTAGTCATATCTGCAACCTCTTTCCACCCAACTTCTTTCCTCTGCATACATTTTTCCTGTTGTTAAGTCACAGTGCTCCATTTTTTTCTTTTTACTTACCACCCTATCTTCCTACACTTCCCATTCAATGACCACACAAAGCCTATCTTTAGTTACCATCTAATGTCTGGACTTTTCTCCTAAAATCTGGGCCTAAGAGATAATTTCATCTGAATGTGCGTCTAAATGAACATGTGTTAAAACATGTATTATTTCTCTCCACTTTTACCATAGTCTAAAAACATGACGTAAGCTCAAAACCTGAGAGTCATCCTAGATTCTTCTTTATTTTTCATTTACTCTATCACAAAGTCCTACTATTCTGTTAATGTCTTATAAAAATCCTTGAGATGTCTTCTCTTCTCTGCATTCCCACTGCCACTGATTGAATGGAGGCTATCATTATTGTTCACTTTCTAATTGTTCTCTCCATTTCCAATTTCAAACCTTCCCAATCAATTCTCTAGATCAAGTGGCAACAAACTTCTATGTAAGAGGTCAAATAGTAAACATTTTAGGCAGGACGTGCATATAGTCTCCATTGCAACTTCTCAACTCCGTCGTTGTATCAGGATAGCAGCCATAGATACTATGTAAAAGGAAGTATGTAGCTATAGTCCAATAAAACTTCATTTACAAGAAAAGTCAGCAGATAGATTTGACAGGTGGGTTGTAATTTCCTGACTCCTGCTCTAAAATGGACCCAGAATAAAATCTCTAAATGACAAATCAGATCCTGTCGCTAGCTTATTTATTCATGGCCTTTTCATTATCTGCAGAAAAACAAAATCCAACCTCTGTAGCATGATCTAAAAGAATCTCTATAATATCATTTTCTGCTTTTCTCTGCTAGCTTCTCCACACCCACACACTGTGTATTTGTCCATTCCCATCAATGTGTAGTTGCCCAAATCATCATTACTTTCTTACCTTTTTGTCTTTGCAGAAGCTGCACTCATTTCATAGGATAAAGAAATGTCCTTTATACTCCTTATTGCTGCTTTTCTATTCATAAGAACAAAAACGATGTTTTATTCATCTTTGTATCCTCAGTGTTTGGTCCAATGCCTGCAAATAGTTTGTTGAATGACTAATTGGTTGAATAAACACATACACATATGATTTTACAAAGTACAGGGATTTTTAAGAACTATTTTTATTTCAGCCACTCTAATCAAGATTCCACTCTCAACTGTGCAGTTAGGAACACAGTCCACATGTTCGGTTTAGACAGCAATCACTCCACTGAAAAATAGATATGCTTTTGTCCCATTAATATAAAATACCCTGTACCTGATATTTAGTGTTATATTTATGTGACTAATATTGCAAAAGTAAAAGAAAAAAATTGAGGAAGGGAGAACAAGGGAGCCACTTTATAGGCTGTCAAGCTATGAGTTTTGGTATCACTTATGC
>NW_012149729.1:9363419-9368419 GCF_000956105.1 Propithecus coquereli
ATTTTAATTCCATACATATTTTAGTTTTCCTTAAAAATGCATTGCGGCAATTAAAGATGGGCACAGATTCTTTGACATGCTTCCTATGAAGACGTGGGGTCTACTTTCTCTCTCTTTGAATCTGGGCTGGCCCATGACCTCTTTGGTTAACAGGTTATGGAGGAAATGATGCCGTACCATTTCTGGGACTCATCTTTAAAAGGACTGGCAGTTCCATCTTGACTCCCTGGAGCTGAGCCTGCACATAAAAAGTCCCACTTTATGTAAGAAGTAATGTGATTACATGGAAGTGGAAAGTGGTCCCACTGGGCTCAGCCTTCCAGACATCTTTTCAATGCACTAGGGAGGTAAGTGAAGCCAGGTAGAGCCTTCTGGAGCAGGCTAGCCACTAGCAGAATACCACCAACTGACCTCAATTGATGTCAATGGAGCATAAGTCTTTAGCTGAGACCTATCAAAATTTGTGACCCACACAGTCCTGAGATATGATAGAACAGTATTTTAGACTAACATGTGATTTCACAGTAGATGACATAAAGCAGTCATTTAAACATTCTAAATACTCAAACCATAATTTACACATTAATTACTGAAATTATAGGACTTAATGGTATGAAATGACTTTTATCCATGCAATTTATATAAAAAGTACATTTATCTTAATCTAAAATAACATCATTTCTCTATTTTAAGGAATAAAAGAACTTGGATAAATAAAAGTAGTTATTTGCGTGATCGATTTACTCAAAATGAAAATCTTTATCAAAAATTAAGTTTAATATATTTAGAGCTTTATCCTAGTAAGCATTTTGGTGTGCATTATCATATCCAACTGATTCATATATCTTCCTGAGTTAGGCAGGGTAGATATTATTATTCCCATTACAGATATGGGAAAATTGGAATTTATAGAGAAGATGGCTCACTTCAGGCAGCCCAGCCACAAAGTGAGCAAACCAACATTAGGATCCAAATTTTGAGAATTCATATTCAGTCGTCTTTTACCTTTATCTACATTGACTCTGGTATCAGACAGCTTGTACATGAAATTTCTATACCAACACCTTGTATAAAGTCTGATACATTTCTAAGGAGATACACAAAAGCTTTTTCTTAATGAATTAACTCACAAGATTCCTTCTATTAGCAATAGGAATTTTCTTCCTAGGTAGAGGAATACTTTTTGTTTAATATTATTTTAACATTGACATATTAACATACAGGAATATTTTAAGACTATAATTATTAGGGATTTTGAAATAGTGATTAAGTGTTTGCAAACAAGGTATTTAAATTTTATTCGTATGTTTACTGAATGTGAATTTCAGGATGCAAGAACTTGGGCTTAATTTTTTCCACTGAATTTCTTTAAAAAACTATTATATTCCTTGTATTGTATTTATAGACATAAAAATCAGTTGATATGTGAATTAGTCAGCTACTGAAATAGGTTGTTTTAGTGCTATAGACCTAAACTATAAATTCATATCACAGTCCAATTTTTTTCATGGGTTCTTTTCATTTTTTTCCCTTAAAATTATTCCTAATATCCCTAATTATTCCCACTGTACCAATATTTTTAGAAAATCATATTCTTTCTCATTGTTCACATTCCTTAAATATCAGTAAATTATCATCTCTACCTCTAAGCACTGTTTCACCATGTTCTATCAAGTGAGATCCTGCAAGCTTTCTTCATTAATTACTGTCACCTCTTAATCGTTTTGAATTTTTTGGAACTTTCTTTAATTTGCCTTCTCAAATTGGGATAACTAAAATTAAACGTGCTATTCAGAGAGTATTTTCTCTGTAGCCTTTTTCATCTCTTTACAACATTAATCATCAGATTATTTACCTCTTTTAAGGTTTTCATTTTCAATCATATTCTAGTTAAGATGCATTCAAAATAATTTAAATATTGTAGTTAAAGTACAAGCCTACAATTCCATATTAACTCTCTGAATGACAAATCTTAATATCAGTAAAGTTAATGTCTTTTCAAAGAATGACAAAGATTTCTATGAAAGCTGGGAAATACCTTACCTGAAGTTTTCTGAAACTAAAATATATGAAGCACTGGACAGAAGACTGCATGTCAGGCCATTGGACTACTTCAATCCTAGAGAAGTCATGTTTTATTTAAATATTTCCAGGAAGGCTGATTAGGACAATTGCTTATATACATACACATTTATAATAATATAAACAGGTCTTTTTGTCTTGTGCATATAAACACACATGTTTGTATCATGTACATAATTATCCTTCTACTCAAGATAATAAAAAGCAAAATAGTGGCCCTATCTCTGAATAATAATACAAAGAAAAACAAATATAAATGTAATTTTTAAACTAGTAGCGAAGGCAAAAATACTTCTGTTAATAGTTATCATTCCATAAAAGATTGTTGCCATACGTTTTGTCACTTGAAGAATTCCAAGACTGAAATCCTGCTAAATATTTGGAAGATGTTAAAATAGTGGACAGAATCTAGCTAATAGAAGTCAGAATAGCAGAGCATCTCATTTTCTAGAAAACTAATGTTTCAAAATAGTCTGCCTAAATCAAATGTTTTCTTGCATAAAATTTTTTTGAGACAATTTTGCATTTTGGGTTTTTTTCTTGAAATATCTTCCATTTTTAAAGTGGTATTCATTTTCATAAGCAGTCACTATTATCAAGAAAAAATTACTGAAGAAAAGAGAGATATTAGGAAAGAATTTCTTATAAAACTATGAAGACATGTTACAAAAACCCAAAACAGCATTTATTAGACCATGAACCAATTAATTAAAATAGAACACATTGATTCACAGAATCTCATATGTGATTGTGGACCTGTGTGAACTGGAAGTCCCATTTTCTCATCAAACTTATTAGTAGTTGTATTGACCAGCATGAAAATAGATTCTGGGTATGAAATCAAAAGAATGAGAAAATATGAAGAATACCCCATGGGGAATAAATTTCATGAGGATAGTGATTTTGTAAGAATAAGAGCTAATACTTATTAAGTGTCATTAACTGATTAAGCACTGTGGTAAGTATTTTCTGTGTATTAGTTCATTTAATTGTCATAACAACCCTAATTATTATCATTCTCATTTTATAGATGAAGAAGTTGAGACGCAGAGAGGTTAAGCAATGTTCTGTCTAATCGCTAATAATGGATAAAGCTGGTAATTGAACCCAGGCCGTCTGGCTCAGAGTTTAATTATTCCCATAGTCCTCAAACTTGAGAGTGTATGAGAATAACTTGGGAGGCTAATTAGAATACAGATTTATGGGACTCACTCCCAGAGTTTCTGATTTAGGATGTCTGGGGAGAGAACCAAAATTTTCCATTATTAACAAAGTCCCTAGGTAATTATGACGCTGCTGGTCCAGGGACCCTACTCTGAGAACCACATTGTACTGCCTCTAAGGAATTACTCTTGACAAGCCTGAAAGTATACAATTTTAGGTGCTATAAAATTTTGCTTTACAGGATTCAAATGTTTACCTTGATCAAAGCAAATAATAGATCAATTTGCAATGATGGTGCATTATAATTAAGCTGACTATTGAGAAAGTCATACAGGTACAAATCTGTTCATTCAATAATCATTCAATTGCCAATCATGGGTTTAGGGGCTTGAAATACAACATTGGGCAATATACGTTGATCTTGCTCCCAAAATTCACTTTAGGAAGATGTAAATTAATAGTTCAACTATAATGTGATGAGTGTTACTATGGATGGGGCAAGGAGATGGGGATTGAAAGAATCAGAAAAAGTTTCACAGAGGAGAATTTTTGAATTGTCTTACCATGTGAATTGAAGTTAACACTGATGTATGCTCTCATGACCAGGACAAATGCAAAGTTACAGAGATGACAAAGGGCACGTTGAATATTGGAAATTATTAAGAATCCGGTTGGCTGCAGTTCAGGGGTGGGGCAAATGGGTAGGAGGCTGAGTAAAAGAAAATTATTAATAATATGAATATATAGAAAACTACTAAAGCAGGGGAACTTCCTGGAGTTTTGACGAGAAGTCAGTGAGAGCAAGAGATATACCAGTGGTGCCTTCTAGATAGGCAACTCTGGAAAATGTAGAGTTAATAGCATGCGTTAACCTAGTAGTTGTCTGAAGGACAGTTTAGAACAAGAGACCTTAGAGGCAAGGAGATCAGTCCCGTCAGGAAATGATGTGAGAGTCATATAAGACAATGGCCATGGGGTTGAACTGAAAAAGGTAGATTAGATAAATAAATAAATCACACCTGTATGCTGTATTGTAAGTACTTTACATATTATAACTCAATCCTCACAAGAAGCCTATGAGTCAAGTACTATCTTTTTGTCTGTTACATGGTTAAAGAAACTAAAGCACAGAGAAGGTAGGTCATTTTCCCAAAGTCACACTGCTTGTCAGTGGTAGAGCAAGGACATGAACCCAGGTATTCTGTCTCTGGAGTCCACTTTCCCAGCCAGGCCTGGTGAGGAACTGAATGTGGAAAGTCAGGGGAAAAAAGGTGTTTAAAAAGCTCCCACACCAAACACATATTTAGGCTAATAAATGTGTATACAATATCTAGTGTGCATAGTCTAGCCAATAATCCATTCAAGTGATGATCCAGTAGAATGAATAGGAGACCAGACATCCCTTTCAGCAGGTTTTCTTTATTGTAATTCTCTAACACCAGAGTGGAAGTGATATCTTTCAGAGAGTATGATCAGTGAAACAGATACTGTTTCTAGTGCTCATGTTGACCCAGGGACAACACATCTTCCTCTGGCCTACCATGCTAAGGTTATGGTTCTGAGAACAACTACTAGGCTAACTCTGGGACCCCCATTCCTGCTTCAAATTTGTTCTGTCAACATTTATTAAGGGCCTGCCATTTATTAGGCAGTTTTCTTGGTAACAGGAGTATAGCAATGAAATAGATACAGTCCTGGCTTAGGAGAGTCAACTATGGGTATGTGCACATTTCATTATATTATTAATGTAACTA
>NW_012149729.1:9373419-9376296 GCF_000956105.1 Propithecus coquereli
GCTAGGATAGGGGAAAGAGAAGAAAAAGGTGTGTGTGTGTGCGTGTGCGTGTGTGTGTGTGTGTGTCTCAGGGCATCTATGTATGTGGGTGTGATTGTGTGTACAAAGGTGCATGGATGCAGGAGTTATAGCAAAGGAGTTTTCACCAAGAAGGACCATGCAGATTTCTTGGCAAAAAGCCAGAGTTGCTATTGTAAATTTCCTAGTCGGTTTCAATGTCAACCTAAGCTCATATTTGAACCTGGAATCAGGGCAAAAGCATTATCGCTCTGTCACTTTGTTGCCAGAAGTGGAATTTTTTTTGTTAATATTTTACTGTTACATCTGACAGGATTTCACATTTTCTGTAGCCCGCCTTTAGTACATTGAACTGCCAGACAGAGAAATTAATACCCTGAGTGACTGTATTTTAATTAAGCAATTTCATGCAAATTACAAATTTTAGATTGCCAAATAATATATTGCACAAAAATTGTAGGCTGGCTGATCTGATATGCATGGAGTATTACTCTTCCAGGCACTGTGCATACATGGGAAAATGAACAAAAATGCTAATTTCCAATCTACTATGCAAACGGTAAAAGATGCCTATTTAGATACATATGCTTTTCTTAGGAAGGGTAAACAGTTCTTTAATTTAATATAGCTGACGCTTGAAGATGTGTTTTTCTCTTTTACAAAGATAATTTTTGCATTGAACAAGTAAATGAGAATTCAAGTAGAAAGCATCTTGTTAATGGTGACTAATAAAAACTAATATTGCATGCAGTATAATGATATTAAACCTTGTAACTGGTACATAAAGCAAGATCATTCCTATTGTGACTCTGTCAATGAACATCAAATATACTTGCATATTAAATATATACTTTTTAACAGAAGAAAATGTTAACCCTTTCAGTAAAAGACTAAGTTTCCCTGTGGGATTCTACCTTAAAACTAAAATAAATAAATGGCATACTGGAAGAAACAATTAAATAAATCTCAACACTTAAAAAATTCTAGTTATCAATACTTTCTAACTTTTTGATTAGATTTATAAGACAAGAAAAATCAGAAAACTTCTGTTGAAGAAGTAACAACATAGAGACTATACAGTTTTTCAACATTCAGAAATTAAAGAGCTAATCTATATAAATGGGCTTTAATGAAAGAATCATTTATTTCTGTTTTCTTGGTATTTTCACCTTAGGTCATAAAAGAAGGGAGAATATTATACTTCTCTTTTGCACTTAGCTCCCTGTAGTGTTTTCCGGATGTACCTTATTTCTTGTAAATATATATTCTTATTCACAAAAGCATGATTTAATGCTCCATGAAAAAAAAAAAAAGCAATATAGCATTTCAATGCTGCTGGGGTACAACAACTTTCTCAAAACAAACATTCAAAGTAGCATTGGGAAAAAATTCAACAGAATTCTAGGGGATCAATCAGAAAACTTACAAGATGATTTCTCATTTCTTTGAGAATATATACACATGCAAGTTGAGGTCCATCCAGGAAAGAAATTGATTTTAGTGTCTATGCAAAAGAACCTTCCAAATAATCATTACTCCAAAGAGTTTGCCATCTCTTTTAGTCCTTTGTTTATTCTTGTTCAGTCATAACTCCAAAAAGTTGGGATTAATTATCAAAAATATTGTATCTTGTAACTTTAGTGACTATTTTTTTTTTCAGAATGAGCATCGCTATCTCTGGTTTTGTCCACACTGACCTCAGAATCTTGTTTCATAATCAAGTAGGGTTTACCATGATCAGAACTATAGCTTCCTATGTCTAGAATGGGTTTTGTAATTTGGATCTTTATAAACGCTATTTAAGTTTGATAAGAATGATTGAATTTAAACCATGTAATTATTAATAGCACAATATGGGGTTGATTGTACAGTTAACTTACATATACCGCACATTAAATCAGCATTGTTCCTGAATTAATTACTATGCATTTGCCACCAAAAAAATTGGTGATAATTTGTCACAATTTGGTGAAAGTTTGTCACCAAACTTTCAGCATTGTCTTGTGTGTGTAAATGTGTGGTGTCTGTTCTAATGCAGACCAGCTTTGTACTGTGGTGAGTTTTCCTCATCGTTTTCTGTGTTCTGTTATCTTTGGCCCCACTGATCAGCTGCTTCCTTCTAAAAGGAAACTGTTTACAGAAAGATTTTAGTCAAGATTTAAGTACTTCGTTAAAGTTCTCATTTAAAATTGGGTGTTTATTAATGGCCTTAGGGTTGCCCTTAAGGAAGATTGGACCAAATCCAAAATCTTTGAAGGCACACTGGAAGTGTAGAGCTGGAGAGACTAGAGGAAAACATCAAGTTTCAAGGGTTAGGGCTGAGATTATTAGTAAGCAATAAAGCCAGGATTTGTGGATAAGGTAGGAAATGAATTGGACCAAGTCCTGTGACCTTGGCTAAACCAGTTATTGTGAGAAGATGGAAACCAGCCTCTGAGTGACCACACTGGGGCTGTATATAGACCTAGAAGCCAGGGAGTGTGGTTAGTCGCATATAAATCACTGGAATCAAGGCGGGAATGTAGGGGTGCTTCCCCCAAATAAAGCTTTGCGTTCTGTTCTCCGTATAAGCAATGATGGATAAGGAAAACAACATGTCCATGACAGCACATTCTAGTTTTTCGAACTTGAGCATCTTATAGAACTTTTCTGAGCCTCGATTTTCCTATCTGTAAAATAGGGACAAGACTTTCTTAGAAGGGTTGTAATGAGAAAGAAAGATTACGTATGTTGACTCTCAAACACTGAACGTATAAAATAGGATAAAAAACTTCAGTGATATCCTAAGAGCAATGCTTATGTTAAATAAAAGCATGTGCAGAAGCTTTTTAATTTGATCAGGTCCCATTTATTTATTTT
>NW_012149729.1:9391456-9392980 GCF_000956105.1 Propithecus coquereli
CAACTTGTGTCTCTTGAGTGGGGAGTTAAAACCATTCACATTTCCTGAAAGAATTGATAAGTGGAGTGGATTTCTATTCATTCTGTTGGGTAGAACTTTTTTGCTTTGTTTTACCTCTTGAGCCATCATGGTATATGGGCTCTGAACTTTAGCTTTTGGGTAATTTTACACTGGTGGGTATCTATTTTACTGATCAGTGTATAATGCAGATCAAAGTACTTCCTACAGGGCAGGTGTGGTCTTGACAAATTCCCTCAGCATTTGCTTGTCTTATAAAGTCTTTATTTGTCCCTCATATAAGGAACCTAGTTTTGCAGAATACAAAATTCTAGGCTGGCCACTATTCTGTTTGAGAAGACTGAGAATGGAGCCCCAGTCCCTCTGGCTTATAAGGTCTCAGTTGAGAAGTCTGCAGTTAGTCTGATGGTTTTCCTTTATAAGTTACCTGATGCTTTCACCTTACAGTTCATAGGAGTTCCTCTTTCATGTTAACTTTGGCTGGTCTAATGAAAATGTGACATGGTGATTGCCTCTTGGTGATGAATCTCCCAGGTATCTGTCAAGCTTCTCATACCTGAATATCTAGATTTCTAGCAAGATCTTGGAAATTATCCTCAAGTATTCCCTCAAATAAGACTAATGGCCAATAAACATAAGAAAAAAATGCTCAACATCTCTAATCATCAAGAAAATGTAAATCAAAACCATAATAAAATATCACCTAACTCCAGTTAGAATGGCTTTTAACAAAAAGTCCCAAAACAACAGATGCTGGCATGGATGCAGAGAGAAAGAAACACTGTTGGTGGGACTGTAAACTGCAAACTAGTACCACCTCTATGGAAAGTAGTGTGGAGATACAGCAAAGAACTGAAAGTAGGCCTACCATTTGATCCAGCAATCCCACTATTGGGTATTTATGCAAAGGAAAAAAAATCATTTGTCAAAAATACAGATGCACTCAAATGTTTATTGCTGCACAATTCACAGTCACAAAGACGTGGAATTAACCCAAGTGCCCATTAATACATGAGTGGATGAATAAAATGTGATATATGTATACCATGTGGTACTACTCAGCCATAAAAAAATGGTGAACTAATACCTTTTGTATCAACCTGGATGGAACTGGAGACCATTCTTCTAAGTAAGGTGTCGCAAGAATGGAAAAACAAACACCACATGTACTCACTACTAAATTGGAATTAATTAATCAACACTCATGTGCACATATGGTAGTAAAACTCAACAAAGTCAAGCAGGTGGGAGGGGGGAGGAGCAGATGGGTAAATTTATACCTAACGGGTACAATGCACACTGTCTCGGTGATGGGCACACTTATAAATTTGACTGAATCTGTACAAAAGCAATTCATGTAACCGAAACAGTTGTACCGCTGTAATATTCTGAAATGAAAAAATACCAATATTATAACATTAGCTTTTTTTTTGCTATGGCAAAAATAATTCAGATGGTACAGAAAGGAGAGAAATTTGGGAAATTGTGGCTTGGGGGTCAAGTACC
>NW_012149729.1:9393030-9394254 GCF_000956105.1 Propithecus coquereli
TGGCATATAGGAATGATACTGATTTGTGTACATTAATTTTGTAAACTGAGACTTTGCTAAATTTATTTATCAATTCCAGGAGTCTCTCGGCAGAATCTTTGGGGTTTTCTAGATATAAGATCATGTCATCAGCAAAGAGCTATAGTTTCACCTTCTCTTTTCACATTTGAATACCATTAATTTGCTTCTCTTGCCTGATTGCTCTGGCTAGGACTTCCATCACTATGTTGAATAGAAGTGGTGACAGTGGGTAACATTGTCTAGTTCCAATTCTAAGTGAGAATGCTTTCAATTTTTCCCCATTCAGGATGATGTTGGCTGTTGGTTTGTTGTATATGGCTTTTATAATTTTGTGGTATATTCGATCTATGCCTATTTTGTTAAGAGGTTTTATCATAAAATAGTACTGAATTTTGTCACATCCTTTCTCTGCATCTATTAGGATGATCATATGGCCCTTGTTTCTTCTTCTGTTTATGTGTTGAACATTTATAGATTTGCATATGTTAAACTATACTTGCATCCCTGGGATAAAGCGTACATATTTGGTCATGGTGGATTATTTTTTTAATGTGCTACTGAATTTGGTTTTTTAGGGTTTTATTGAGAATTTTTGCATCTATATTCATATGGGAAATTGGTCAGTTGTTTTCTTTTTTTGTTATGTTCTTTCCTGTCTTTGCTATCAAGGCGATATTGGCTTGGTAGAACAAGTTGGGAGGATTCCTTCCTTCTTGATGATATGAAATAATTTCTGCAATATAGGTACCAGTTTTTCTTTATAGCTCTGGTAAAATTCAGCTGTGAAACCATCTGGTCTGGGACTTTTCATTGGAAGATTTTTTATCGCTGCTCCAAATTTGTTACTTGAAATTTGTCTGTTCAGGAGTTCTATTTCTTCATGACTGAGCCTAGGGAGGTTGTGTGTTTCCAAGAATTTGTCCACTTTCTCACCGTTTTCCAGTTTATGTGCATAGAAATTTTTATAGTATTCAGAGGTGATATTTTGTATTTCCATGCGATCTGTTGTAATACCTCCCTTTTCATTTCTGATTGAGCTTATTAGGGTCCTTTCTTTTCTGTTTCTGGTTAATCTAGTAAGAGGTCTGTCAATTTTGTTTATCTTTTCGAAGAACCAACTTTTTATTTCATTAATCTTCTGTATAATTCTTTTATTATCAATTTCATTTAATTTTGCTCTGACCTTAGTTATTTCCTTTCTTC
>NW_012149729.1:9394304-9396907 GCF_000956105.1 Propithecus coquereli
CAGTGTCTAAAATCATAATATATTGTCCTTTAACATTTTTGCTATCAAATGATTCTGCTTTGGGTTGAGTTCCTAGAAGTGTAAAACTAGAGATGTCAAAAGGAACTTATAATAATACTATTTAGTTGGCTATACCCATAGTATTGCTATTGCGCTTGTGTGTGCATGTGTGTGTGTGTGTGTGTGTATTCACATAGACATGGCCATTCACTCAAACACATGCTTACCTATATTCAAGTATAGTCCTGTTCCAATAACTTTCACTTTCAATAATGCTGAATTCATACTTTCAAGAAACCTCCTGTTTTACCCAATGGGATTGCCATACTTATGCTTTCAAAATAATACTAATACTTAACGATCTAACCTGCTGTAAAAATTCCCTTTGAGGCTAAATAGACTTCATTCAATAAAATTTGGTAGTATAATAATGTCAAAGAAAAAATAAACAATGGAGAAACACCACCAAGTTTCTAATAGCTTAATGGTAGACATAGGACTGAAAAGAAAAATGCAAGAAATGTAACTGATAGTATGGAAATATATATCAAGTACAGTGAGAACACAAGGTAAGGACTTGCCAAGGCAAGAGAGATTTTGAAACTGAGTCAGATTTCACTGGTGATACACATACTCATTTGCATGTTTATGTAAAGTTCTCTTCAATTTTATCCCAGATATAGTTTCATGTAACTACCACCATGATCACAATGGAAAACTGTTTTATCATGACAATGCTCCCTTGTGCTACCTCTTTATAACTCCAATATCCTCCCAAACTTTTACTTCCCCACCCTCTGCTCCCCTCAAACCCTAATCTGTGCCAAGCTCTTCTGCTTTCCATTTCTTTAAGTTATATAACCTCCAGAATGTTGTGTACGTGGAATCACAGAGAATGGTACTTTTTGAGATTGACTCTTTCCACGCAACTTAATTCTCTAGAGATTTACCTGCTTTTTTTTTGCACGTAGCATTAGTTTGTTTCTTTTTATTGCTGAATAGCAGGCTGTGATATGGATATACCAACATTTGTTTCACTCACTGAAAGGCATTAGATTTTTTTCCAGTTTTTGAGTATTACAAACAAAGATCCTATGAACAACCCTGTACATGTTTTTGCCTGAACATGAGTATTAATTGTCCAAGAGTGCTGGGTTTTATGGTAAGTATACATTTTTTGATTTTAATAAAAACAGCCAAACCCTTTTCCATGGTGGCTGTATTTTTTTACATTCCTGCAAGCAATATATGATTAATTGACATTTGTTTTAAAATTTTTATAGTATTATAGATATTTTAAGTTACTTTCTATATATTAAGTGATATCAGCTCTTCACTTACAATATGATATAGAGTTTCCTTTAAAAAGTTTCCTTTTAAGATAAAAATTGAACTAAAAACATTGGCTAAGAACATTACAAATAATCTGTTGAAAATCTTCTGTTCATGTATTTTGCCCACTTTTTTATGGGCTTGTTTGATTTTTTCTTGCTGATTTGCTTGAGTTCTTTATGGATTCTAGTTATCAGCCCTTTATCGAATATATAGGATGCAAATATTTTCTCCCATTCTATAAGTTGTCTATTCACTCTATTCATTGTTTCCTTGGCTGTGAAGAAGCTTTTTAATTTAATCAAGTCCCTTTGTTAATTTTTGTTGTTGCTGTGATTGCCTTTGGGGTGTTCTTGATAAATTCTTTGCCTAGGCCAGTGTCTATAAGAGTTTTTCCAACATTTCCTTCTAGAATTATCATAGTTTCATGTCTTAGGTTTAAGTCAATTATCCATTGTGAATTAATTTTGTGAGTGGTGAGAGGTGTGGATCCTGTTTCAATCTTCTACATGTGGCTATCCAATTTTCCCAGCACCATTTATTGAATGGGATTATTTTCCCTAGGGTATGTTATCATCTACTTTGTCAAAGATCATATGGTAATATGAGGATGATTTTATATCTGCATTCTGTGTTCTAATCCACTAGTCTATGTCTTTGTTCTTGTGCCAATACCACACTGTTTTGATCACTATAGCCTTGTAGTATAGCTTGAAGTCTGGTAAAGTGATGCCTCCCAATTTGTTCTTTTTGCTTCAGGTTGCTTTGGCTATTTGGGCTCTTTTCTAGTTCCATATGAAGGGTAGAATTATTTTTTCTAGATCCGTGAAAAATGACATTGGTATTTTAATGGGGATTACATTTAATCTGTAGATCACTTTGAGTAGTATGGACATTTTAACAATGTTGATTCTGCCAATCCGTGGGCATGATATGTTTTTCCATTTGTTTACATCCTCTGTCATTTCCTTCCTCAGTGTTTCGTAGTTCTCTCTGTAGAGGTCTTTTCCCTCTTTGGCTCAATGTCTTCCTGGTATTTTATTTTCTTTGTTACTATTGTGAAAACGTGAGTGTGTTTTTTTCCAGAATATTACAAGAGTATAAATTCTTTGGTTACCTCTACTAGATATTTACTCAAAGGAAAAAAAAAAAGACACTCTATAAAAAAAATCTGCACTCAAATGTTTATAGCAGCACAATTCATGATTGCAGGCCGGGCGCGGTGGCTGACACCTGTAATCCTAGCACTCTGGGAGGCCGAGGCGGGCGGA
>NW_012149729.1:9407982-9408861 GCF_000956105.1 Propithecus coquereli
TCAAATTAATATAAAATTTTTAGAGTTATTTATGTAGAAAAATAACTAATTGGTATATGTCTTGAGCCATTATAAATGAAGCAGTGTATCTATTATGTCTGTCTATTTTACAGTCAACATTCCAAAAGATATCCTCTGTATTTACATTAAATCTGAACCACCTTGTTTTTAAGAATTTATGAAATTGTTAAAATCAAGGTAGAACCATTCTTTCTAGAAATTGATATTAGAAATGTATCAAGTTTTTTAGGACTTTGGCCAGATTTTGGAAAGTATATGCTATGGATTAAATTGTGATTTCCCCAGATTCCTTTTGAACATGCAAAGGAAGCACATTGAAATCTTAATTCCAATAACTATATTTGGAGATAGGGCTTTTAGGAGGCAATTAAGTTTAAATGAGGTCAAAGGTGTCTTCTTAATCCAATAGAATTGGTAGTTTCACAAGAATAGGAAGAAAGATGTCGTTCCACATGCACACACCAAGAAAAGACCATGTCAGGACAAAGGAAGGTAGTCACCTGCTGTCACTAGAAACCAAACCATGCTGGACATTGATGTTGGACTTCTTAACCTCTGTAACTGTGAAAACATAGGTTTCTATTGAAGTCTTCCAGTTTAACCACATTTATCAGGGCAGCCCAACCTGACCAAGAAAGATATTATAGCATACCTTAGAAAACTAGAACGCTGTACTTGGAGACAGAGAACCTGTGGTATAGCCTCAAATCTGTCCCTTGAAAAGTTTGTAGACGGGGCCAAATCACTTATCTGCTCTGATACTGATTCCCCTCCTATGTAAAATGAGGATGGTAATCTTGTTGGTAATATTGGATTAAATGGGACAATAGAGGCAAAAATGATTTCAAAACTATGAAA
>NW_012149729.1:9408911-9410170 GCF_000956105.1 Propithecus coquereli
AACTGAGACAATGTATGTAAAATACTTAGCCTGATGCTCAGAACATTGTAAATCTCTTAGATGTTGCTGTAACGTGTGCTGCTGTCTAGATCAAATGGACATGAGGTCATAGCATGCAGAGATCATAGAATAATCATAACATGTGCATGGGACTGAAAGAAGTTTAGTGATGGTAATACTATAAAAACTTGGAAGGATCATACTGTCTATTTTATAGAGAGATTAACAATAGGAGTAGACTTATCCACGGTATGGAAATGCCCTCTCTTATTTATTCTTCACATTGTAATAAAAATTACTTCAAAGAACAGTTAAAGGACCTCTTTTTCAAATTCACAAAAATGAAATCTAACTCTTTATTACATAAAGTTTTATATTTCATTCTTGTTTTAGTAGTATTTAGCTGGATTCTTCCTTTTGACTCCAGAAACTCAAAAGCAGGCCATTGGGGCAATTTAAAGGAGAATATGTGGTCTAGTAGGAACTCAGGCTTCAAGAAGAAAATTTTAATTACTTCGCTAACTTTGAGACTCTAGTGAATTACTGAATCTTTCCAATCCTCTATGTTCTCCTACGTAAAACAGGCTAAAATAGCTTCTCTAAAGTCTTCTCCTGAGAATTAAGTGAGATAACATGTTTAAGACTCCTGACACAAAGTTGGACTCACTAAATAGTAGCTATTTTTTTTTTTTAATGCTTCTTCGTATTTAGTCTGTGGCTGAATCAAACCCACATCCAGGTAGTCCTGAATTTGTCTCTCTAAACTGAAGGCTCTTTGTGTAATCATTACAACATTGAATTTTCTATAAGGGTTTTTAGAGGAATATATGTGATATTGAGAGTTGGTGGACAGATCTGTGTGCCGTTACAACTATTTATGTTCATTACAAACACTCAATACTCATTTAGTCATAAATTTACTATTCAATAAATAATAACAATAGCCTTAAAACTTAAGGAGTAAGGTCCTTGACCTGCTCACAGTTCACCAAGAGTCCTGCTCACCTGTGGATGGCTCTGATTGCACAGCTGACTCATTTGAGCCATTTTCCTGATGCAGAAGGCAGTGATGAGTAGTTGTGTTTAGACATGGGTTAAAAGGGGAGGCTGCAGTGAGAGACTCTCATACTTACTCATAGGGACACTGGGGAGAAAATTCATTTTGGTTTTTCAACTAATAAATGTCACAGAAATATGGAAGATTGATGATAGTGGTGATTTTTTTTGCCGATCATATCAATCATAAAGAATATCAGCTA
>NW_012149729.1:9410246-9411121 GCF_000956105.1 Propithecus coquereli
ATAACTTGTGCCCCCTTTGTCATTTAGTTTAAAGAATCTTATGATTTCCATCTTAATTTCCTCCTGGACCCAATCATCATTTAGCAGTAGGCTGTCTAATTTCCATGACTTTGTGTAGAATTGAGTGTGTCTGTTAGAATTGATTTCTAGTCTTATTCCACTGTGGTCTGAGAAGATATATGATATAATTTTCTTTTTTTAAATTTGTTGAGACATGTTTTGTGGCCTAAAATGTTTACAATCTTAGAGAATGCTCCATGTGCTGATGAGATGACTGCCTATTCGGTAGTATTGGGTTTGAATGTTCTGTAAATGTCTGTTAGGCCCATTTTTGCTAGAATCCTATTTAAGTCCAATGTTTATTTATTTTCTGCTTGGAGGATCTGTCCAGTTCTGTCAGTGGGGTGTTGAAGTACTCACCTATTACAATGCTGCTGTTTACCACTTTGTTTAGAACTAGTGCATTTGATCTGGGTGCACTTGAGTTAGGTGCATAAATATTTGGGATTGTTATGTCTTCTTGTTGAATTGTTCCCTTTACCATTATTTAATGGTAAATGGTCATTATATAATGACCATCTTTGTATTTCTTCACTTTTGTTGCTTTGAAGTCTATGTTATCTGATATGAGAATGGCTATACCTGCTTTCTTTTGGTTTGCATTTGTGGGGAACATTGTTTTCCATACTTTCACCTTAAGTCTCCGTGGGTCCTCATGGATTAGATGTGTTTTCTAGAGACGGCAGATTTTTGGCTTATATTTTTTTTTATGCATTCAGCCAACTTGTGTCTCTTGAGTGGGGAGTTAAAACCATTCACATTTCCTGAAAGAATTGATAAGTGGAGTGGATTTCTATTCATTCTGTTGGGTAGAA
>NW_012149729.1:9414544-9415735 GCF_000956105.1 Propithecus coquereli
TTCTATCTCTGTATCTCTCATGTCACAATTTATGATATACACTTGTGACTCTATCTTATTATGAATGCTGCGATATGTTTTTCTTTTTCATTTGTTTACCTAATTTTCCTTTCTTACTCTTCTTAAATTATAAGGAAAGAAACTTTTGTAATCTTCCTTCTGCAGTGCTGTTATCTTCTGAAGTTACTTCAGTACCATTTGAACACACAATAGAAATGAAGACAGTAAAACTATATAACTCTAAATGAAAAAGAAACTCTGAATTCAATGGTCTTCCTGATTATAAGCTCTCATTTATTATATCAGAAATACCATGCAAGCTAGCACATTCAATTACAAAATTTGTGAATGACACTTATTGCTTACAGAAGTAGAATTATGACATACTTGCCAACTGTTAGTAAACTTACTGCAATGTAAATATTTTTTTCAGATATTACATTGAAATGCATTTAGAAGAAGATAGAAAATTCCTTAAAGACTTTCATGCAAGTCTGTGTTTCAATAATCCCATAGTATGAGTGAGTGGAATTAAGGACAGGATGAATATAGGCCTCAAGTGTATGCCTAATGTCCGGAAGTATTAGACCATGGTATCAAAGACTGGGAGTATTGGCTTAGAACACCTGGCCTGGCTCTGGCCCTCACGCCGAGCAGAAAGCAGGGGGTAGAGTCCTGACCTAGGACACACATAGTCCACCTGCTAGAGAAATTTAGTGAGGGGAACTGACATAATAAACTCCCCCATACCACACCACAAAGCAGCAGGGTATAAAATATAATAATGTAATATTTACTTAGCAAGTCTTAGAAATATGAAAGGGAAATTCTTGAGTGCCTAATATAAGAGGCACCTCAAAGTCAGATTAACAAAGAGGAGTTTAACTCTCTCTGAATAGTCTATGACGATATCGGAGCTAGATATGTGCTCTGTACTAACATAGGACCTATGTTAAAGACAGTAATTCATAACATACTCTCTTAAAATAACCCAATTCCATATTTAATATGATTTAATTTTCAGAGTCCTCTTATAAACCATTGCAAGATTTTATTACACATAGAAAATCTGAAAATGAAAAAAAAGTATAGTCATTGAAGTAAATTTCAACATGTGGTTTTAAAAAAAGAATAAGTTAATGGTAAGATGAGTTTGGTGTACTGAGGAAATCAAACATATTGATGAACAAA
>NW_012149729.1:9415785-9418136 GCF_000956105.1 Propithecus coquereli
GTACAGTTTATTGTGATTTTTAAAAATGTTTTTAAAATGTACATACATGCAATTCTAGTTCATTTTAACTCTGTATTGTATTTTATTGTACCAGTGGCAAAGCAAAGTGGGAATGGGAGGAGAAGCAGAGGGTGGGAAATATTTTCCAGGAAGAGAGTGACATTTTTTTCACTGATGTTGTTTAGAATTGCCAACTTTTTTTGTTGGTTTTATTATTTTTGTTAAATTCTCCATGATTTGCCCTCTCTTTGCTTGCACTGAGGTAGACCACTCCCCCTCCCTTTCCCCTACTCCCCTCCTTGGTATGCTACCGCAGAGTATGAAGATGCTATAATTTTTAAATTCCTTCTCTTTTTGTGTTCATGTGAGTCAGTGCTACTCAAAGTACATGTTATGAAAACTGTTTATACCTGTCAGTAATGAAATAAGGAGCCTCCATCATAATGCGTATTAACTTATTGTTTCATTCATCCAGAAAGTCAAGCTATGAAACAAAACGAAACAACATGTGCAAATGAAATAGTTATGAAGTAATTGATTTGCTTTCTGTAGCAAGACCCTTTATCTTGCAGGATGTTGTTAACAAACTGTTCACAGAGCAGTAATATGTACTTTGAGTAGTTCTGATGTGGGATGGCTGCAGTTTTTCTTACATATTATTCATAACTCAGAAAATGTCTTTAATGTGTTCCCAGGTTCATGAGTGCAAGAGTTTCTTGGATCTTATTCCTAGAAGTATAAGTGCTGGGAATTGGGTTATGTGTATATTCAGTTTTACTATGAATCAATTGTAAGTTACTCTCCAAAGTCATTATACTAGCTCACCCTTTTACCAGGATGCTGTAAGTTTCAATTTTACCCAAACCCTTACCAATAGTTAGAAATGTCGGAATTTTTTTTCAATTAAATGAGAGTAGAATAATTTATCTTTGTCATTTTACCTTGCTTTTTTATGATCACTGGAGTATTTATTCATTTTATATTGGCCTTTTGACTTTACTCTTGAGTTGGGTGAGGTTTTGTTCTTATTGACTTGGAGGATTAATAAATATTGTGTGTGCTTTTAGATAAGATTATTTCATGACCTTATACCCAGTTCACTTGCTGAATTATCTTATTAGTGTTAAGAATTTATAAAATACATTCACTTGGATTTTATAAAGAACTATAATATCTATAAATTACAACAACTGTATCTTTTATTTTCAATATTTTCCTCTTCTACCTATCATATTGCATTGGCTAAAATCATCAGTGTAATGTATCTTATTAAGTTTAATGGGAATGCTTCTATTTTTCCACCATCAAGGATATTTGCTGCAGAGTTCCAGCATACACCCTCATGACAGCCTTGAGAATGTACCTTGCAGACTTACCGTCATAGGGGATGGAGGACAATTGACTGAGGGCCCCAGCTGCTGCACTCTGAAATTCAGTGCTCTGTTTGCTCTGAGGCTGTGCTTTCCCAGGCAATGACTGAGCATGCCAGGAAACCAAGTTAGGCCCCTTCTTGGGACACATGGGACACCACTGATGGCTGATTTTGGCTTAAAGACTCACCAACAATTTTGCTGAATCTTCCATAAATTGGCCTGTGGTCTAGGATGCTTCCACAAAACCTTTCCTCCTTCTCCCCTTTACTCAGGTTCTGACTTGCCTCATGATCTGACAGCTGTCCCAGCTCCCTGGCTCCTGTCCATGTTCTCTCACTCAGGAATTTAATAAAATACTTGTACACTTAATCCTATATTCGCATCTGTTTTCTTCTCTGTGGAGCTTGATTAACATAACCTTTATTTAATGAAGAAAATTCCCTTTCATCCCTATTGCTGTTGGAGTTGTTAACTCTCATTTCCTTCTTGAAGGCAAAGTCAGTGTTTTGGCTCATGTCATTATTACTTCTTTTTGGAGGAGTAAAATGTCAAGTGAGGGTTTATTTGATTCTCCCTACACCTCGTTTGCCCTCTCCCAGGTACTAATTTCCCCCTGGTCTTAATATCGCTTATTGAAAGTTGGAGAGACTCATTAGTGATGATAGACTATTCATCATTGTCTCTCCACCTTCTTTCCAACAAGTCCCCTGTTTTTAGTGGGTTTCTATTTTTTCATGTTAATGGCAAGTGTTTTCTCCTGGACTCCCATCTATGCTTTTCAGTTTGATTCCACTCAAGTTGTTTGTAAGGTCTCAATAAAAATTTTCAAGATAATGGTAACTCATAGTCCTCCCACATAGTTTTTAGAGTGGAGAAGTGGTAGCTGTGTGTGGATATTGGGTGTCTTCTTTCTATCTCTGTATCTCTCATGTCACAATTTATGATATACACTTGTGACTCTATCTTATTATGAATGCT
>NW_012149729.1:9418186-9419781 GCF_000956105.1 Propithecus coquereli
AAAATCACCCCCAAACTACATTCCTTATAAAAGAAATTATTCTACTCATTTTTATTAGTTTAGCTTTAATGTCAGTACTAAGGTTTATAAGTGCAGTATTAGAAAAACAATGGATTAATAATAGATGTCATATGATGCTTTTATATCTCATATTATGTTTGATTCCTCATTGCTTTTCTCAGTTGCTTTAATTCCTAATCACTCTCCCCCAAACAGAAAGCATCTGCCAATTTCATTATATGGGAACTTAATAATACTTAATTAAAATACAAAGCTCTAGTTGCTATCTACTATTTAATTGAATGTGATTTAAATAAAACAATAATGGAAAGTATCAGATAGTTCATATATATTTCTGTTTGAAAAAGGATAATATCTTGACTATTTCTTCAGAGTACCATAGATTTTGTAATTTTATCTGTATTATAAAAAGAAACTTTACATAATATTACTCTTTTTTCCCTCCATCTATCACTTAAAACTACACTTTTCTGTAGCTTTTTAAATATTAACTTTTCTTTTGGACATTTAAAACAATGCATTAAATGTTTCTGTATCCTAAAAACTTTATTCTAAATATGTTTGTAATGGTTTAAAAATATTCATGTACAATGCCTAAGATTAAACATACTTTTACTAATGATTTTTAAATCACTTTATTAAGGTATAATAAACATACAAAAACTATACATAGTTAATATATACAACTTGAGGAGTCTGGAGATAAGTGTATACCTGTGAAACCATTACCATAATTTATGCTGTGAACATATCCATCACCTGTAAAAGATTTCTCCTGCATCTTTATTTATCATTATTGTTAAAGTTTTTTGTGGTAAAAACACATAAGATCTGCCCTGTTAGCAAATCTTTAAGTATACAATACAGTATTTTTTTAACCATAGGTACTATACTGTAGTATATCTCTAAGATTTATTTTTCTTGCGTAAGTGAAACTTTGTAGCCTCTGACCAACACCTCCCTATTCCCCCTTGCTCAGTCCCTGGCAACCACCATTGTACTCATTGCTTCTATGAATTTGACTATGTTAGATTTCTCATATAAATGGTATCGTGTAGTGTTTGTCTTTCTGTGTCTGGTTTATTTCATTTAGCACAATGTCCTCCAGGTTCATCCATGTTGTTGCAAATGGCAGGATTTCCTTCCTTTTTTAAGGCTGAATAATATTCCATTGTATGTATATGCCACATTTTCTTTATTAATTCATCTATCAAATGGATATTTAGGTTGATTCCATGTCTTCACTATAGTGAATAATGCTGCAAGGAAATGGAGGTACAGATATCTCTTTGAGATCCTGATTTCAATTGTTTTGGATATATACCCAGAAATGGGATTGCTGGATAATGATAGTTCTATTCTTAGTTTTTTGACTTCCATACTGGCTGCACCAATTTACATTCCCACCAATGGAATACAAGGGTTCCATTTACTCCACATCCCTGCAAACACTTGTTATTATTACTTTTTTAGTATTAGCCGATCTAACAGGTATTAGGTGGTATCTCATTGTGTTTACACCAAGGACTTTTTTCTTGCAAATTTTGACGAAAAGTCTAAGTGTATTATAACCC
>NW_012149729.1:9423714-9426504 GCF_000956105.1 Propithecus coquereli
AAAATAAAGATATTACAAAACTCACAGAATAAATGTTGAGAAAGCCCAGCACATGTTGAATAGGAGTTCCAGAAGGAATAAAGAGGAAGACTAACGAAGAGATGATAACTGACAAAATAATGGCTGAGAATTTCTCAGAATTGAATAAAAATAGGAGTAATCCGATTGGAAAAGAATACTGACTTTATAGTAGGAAGATTAAAATAGTGTCTAGTTATATATTGTAGCAAATATAAAACACAATAATGATTTGCATTTATTCCTAAAAATGTAATTACTAAACACTTTCCATGTGGGAGATACGGTGCCATTTTACTCTTAAGGTCCAAAGAAACAGGAAAGCAAGCAGTAGTGGGCAAGTAAACCTCTGACAGGAGGAGGACAAATAAGCAAACAGAGCTACAAACCAAAAAGATAAGTGGTGTAAGTGGCTAAAGGATATTATAACTATGAGACTAGAGAGGAAGAGGACCCATCTCTATTCCAAAAAGTCAGGAAGTTCTTAAAATGATATAATTTTCGAGCTCCATTTTGGAAAAACAAACAAACAAACAACATATGGGAGAGTACTGCTTCAGCAAAGTCAGAGAAATAATTCTAGGCAATATGTACATATGCATGATCATGGGGAAATTTGCATCATCTCCTGAGACATGCAGATAGTCCGATAAAGCAGAGAGCAGGAGGCAGTGAGCAGTGTGTAACAATGGAAGCCACGGCACAGCAGAGGGCCCCGTGTGGGTTCCCAATAAGAGGAGATGGCACTTAGTCTAGGAGAGAAGTTCCGCTCAAAGTGTGGTCTGTAGACTGAGGGCAGTTTGCAGATTCTCTTCCTTGTCCTCAATGAGAAAAACAGAAAGAAGGAGGGTAGCATTTAGAAACTTTTATAGCAGTTTGATATTTCCAGGAAATCCAAGTATATGACTTTATACTTCACAAAGTATCAATCTTAGACAGACTAGAAATTTAAAACAATAAACAACATCACCAATAAAAACTGTTTAAGGTGATAGATATCTCAATTACCTTGATTTGATCATTACACAGTACATGAATGTATCAAAATATGCCTGTACCCTGAAAATATGTACATCTATTATGTATTGATAAAAATAAATAAATGAAAATAAAACCGGTCTTTTCCATAAGTAGTTCAGGGGTTCGGATAGATCCTAACTCAGGGAGGAACTTTCATAAAAAGGCACCTATCACAATTTTTTATATGAGAAAAACGGGCTCAGAAAATAAGGCAACTTGCTTAAGTTCAAATATCAAGTAAGTGAGGAACAGTTTTCTTTGACTCTGATGATATCAAACATTTACACTTTATTGTGAATTTAAGTCATTCTGTGTTCTCCAGAGAAATTAAAAAAAATAAATCTCTTCTCCATAAAGTAATTTTAGATATAACTACTAGACATACTGATAAAAGTATAATAAATTATCAAATATCCTTTCAAAGAAAGCATATGAAACACATTCTATGGCCTACCCCACCTTCCTTAATTCCATACAAATGAGAGAACGTGTATATTTTTAAAATCCATAATCATTTTTGGAAAACAAAAAGGAGATTCCAGGGTAGACCAATAATTGTGAAGAATTTTGAAAAACTAAAAGTAAATGGGATCAAATTAAAGAAGTAAACCGTAGCTCGAAACCTATGAAGGATGATACTACAGCAAAAGTCGGAGAGGCAGCAGCAAGTGTGTTTCTTGCCCAGAGATGGTGGATACACATCTCTTTAGAGAAGACACAGAGGACAATCACAAGGAGATTCATTGAGTTGTCAAGGAAAGTTGTCTTATATTGTCTGGAAAAGTTTTAGAAAGCCAAAGAAGCTAAGTAGCTATACTATGGAGCTGAGAAAGTAGTAGTGTGTTTTATTCCCAGCTATATTATCATGGACTAATAATTTAAATTTTCCATCATTTACCTTCTTCAATTGAGGCTTTGTATCTGAACTCTAATTTTAGATGATTGGAAACTCAAAGTATTTTCTGATCATATTATTGCTTTTGAAAGATTATATAAATGTCTACATGATATCTATCTGCATTCTATGAAAATGTAATAGTATTTTTCTAGGTATATTTCTTTGTTGATTTCTCTTTGTTATTCCTTTTTGTTAGTTTTTATTCTAGCTACCTGATATGTTCTATCTGCACAGGACTGCCAAATATTAAAGGAAAAAATAAAAGAAGAAAATAAATATCAGATGTGATATTGTAAATACCCAAAATAGCAACAAAACTTAAGACAAAATGTTGAGACATAGAAAATAAGAGAATTTCTGTTTAAGGCAATATATTTTTATGTCATTGGAATGATACAAAATAGTCAAACTTGAAGATAAAGATAAAAACACTTTCAACCATAAATTTTGTCCATTAATGTAATACTTCCAAATTGGCAGTAAAACCTTCAAATAGCCATGGTTTGTTTATTCCCTCATTTATTCAACAATTCTTGACTAAACCCGTATCACGGACAAAAGGCCATGCCAGTCATAGTAGATTTATCTCTTTAGGGTGAGTGAGGGAAATAAGGAAAAAAGTAATGGTTATATTCAACACCTAATTCATTTAACAAAATATTTTTGAGGGTCTATTATGTGCCAGGTACCTAAACCTTAGTATAGCAGTAAATAAAACAAAAGATTTTGTCCTCATGGTGTTATATTCCAGTGTATCAAAAAAAGTGAACATTGTTATATCAACAATTGACATGTTTGAAGTTATGTTTTTCATATGACTAGCATTGAAAGCATACAACTATTTATTGTAAAAT
>NW_012149729.1:9426554-9428678 GCF_000956105.1 Propithecus coquereli
GGATACCCAACAATATAGATCACACTTCATTAAAAATAAAAGAGAACTGTGTAAAGTATGGTTCTTACCCTTAAGGAATTCATAATGAACTTGAAGGAACTAAGTTTATTATACAATACCTTGTAAGTAACTATTCAAATTACTCTATGACTTCAAGTATTAAAATAGCAATATAGGTCAGGGGAATCAGATCACTTTAAGGAGGAATGTGTTCCTGGGTTACTCAGGAATTACTGTTACATATTTCAGGAGGAAACTAGTAGAGAGCTATTGGGGATGGATAGGATCGATCCAAGTTACTATCAAATATCAGCAAATATCATTGTTATTAAAACAATGCCCCCAATTTTAGAATTTTTGTTGTAAGCAGGTGGTTATGATGAAAGAGTTGTAAACCATGAAGACTGTGTTTTCTTACATAGAGTTTTATATTGTTAATCAAGTAAATCTTATGGTAAAATTAGTCAACTAATATACATAATTATCATTATTCTCTATAGGAATTAAGGAGAAATAATCAGTTTGCATAACTGATAATAATTACTATTGCTTCTGTGCAATTAAAAAATTAGTATTTTCAACTTTTTTTATTGTTCATACCAATGCAAAGCCACAGCTCTGGAGATGAACCACCTGGGTTTGGATACTGGATCCTCTGCCTCTGCCTGGATTCTCTCAGCTTGAACAAGGTACTTAATCTCTGTCTCCTCTGTTTCACCATATATAAAAGGGGAAAATAATACTATTTTTCTTTAAAAATTATCATGGGGATTGAATTATATAATACATGAAACAGCTCTCAAAACAATACCTGTCATGTAATCTGTCCTCAAAAATAGCTGTTATTATTGTTATTAATTTGCTTAGAAATCATATATTATTTAGTGATCATCATTATCATCCATAAACACAACAGAAACTGATACTTTCATATATACACACTGAAAAATGTAAGATTGCATCATTTAAATCTTGTTTCTAATAACCGGGGTCTTTGGTCTCCGCAGGCCTCCACTGAAATAGTCTTACAAGCTGTGACCTTTGGCAAGTTAATTATCCCTTCTACGCCTCAGTTTCTCACCTGTACAATGGGGATAATCATACTTCATTCCCCAAAGGGTTGTTGTGAGGATTAAATGATGTATGCAAAAGATTTAAAACAATATCTGGCACAAATTAAGCACTACATGTTCCATGTGTTAGCTATTATTCTTATGATTATCATTATTTTTATGATTGTGCTCCATTCATGATCTTCCACTTCGATATTCCCACTGTTCTTCAGCTCCCTGAGGTCTTCTTTAGTGGATCCCTCTACCCATGTTAATTTCCCTGGTTGCTTGTGAGCTTTAGGCAGCAGAAAATGACTACCAGCTTGTTAATAGCATTTTGACTGAAACTCATTTTTATAGAATGTCCTGGGAATTTACATTTTGAGCCTTTTCTCACTAAAGCCGTTACAGGATATTCTCTAAGTGTAGGTAAGGAAGAGCCAAAACCCATCCTCACTGCCTTGGACTGGCGTGGGTGGGAAGAGAGTGAGGGTGGAGGGGAGACTGTTTCCTTGAACGTGTCTCCATCCTACATCTAAGCTCAGTTCAAAGGAAATGTTGCTCTTTCCTTTAGATGAAGGGAAAATGTCTTTTAACTCTTTGACACTCAAAATTTGGTGTGGGAATAACTGAAGATGACAAAAATGAACTTGATTGACTCCGTAAGTTTTCCAGAGGTTGACACTATTTATATTCCTCTTTCTTAGGCAAATAGTAACTGTGGCAATGGTACTTCATGTCTTGTGTGGTCATGCACTGAGGTACTTTAGTAAAATAAAGACTATGATACGATTTTTAGAAAACGTACCATCAAAACAGGTTTTTCAACACTGAAAAGAAGAACAAATTAAAACTCATCTTCTCAGCATTTTAGTAATAAGAATATTCTGATAACACTAAACAGGTAAATTGTAGTATCCCATTCTCAAAACAATCAATTTAGGCAGATTTCTGCAGTAAATTTAAATCTAATCTGCATTATTAAATAAAAAAATGATAGTGCTCTATTTTGTTTTACCTGCATTTGAGAATAAGTCCCTTTTATCTAATGGAAGAGAACAAAAAGAACATA
>NW_012149729.1:9428728-9429671 GCF_000956105.1 Propithecus coquereli
CTTCCTTGGCCTCCCAGAGTGCTAGGATTACAGGTGTGAGCCACCACGCTGGGCCTGTTTTGGGATTTTTTGATAAAGGCCATTCTCACTGGAGTTAAGTGATATCTCATTGTGGTTTTCACTTGCATTTCCCTGATGATTAGAGATGTTGAGCATTTTTTTCATGTTTTTGTTAGTCATTAGTCTATTCTCTTTTGAAAAGTTTCTGATCATGTCCTTTGCCCACTTTTTGATACGGTTCTCACTCTTCTCAAACAGAATAATGCCCAGCCTAGAATCTTGTATCCTGCAAAACTAAGTTTCTTACATGAAGGAGAAATAAAGACCTTCTCAGACAAGCAAAGACTGAGGGAATTCATCAAAACAAGACCTGCCTTCCAGGAAGTACTCAGAACAGTATTACACATGGAGCAGCACAATAACACTCATCAGTGTAAAATCATCCAAAAGCTAAAGGTCAAAGGCCAGACACCACATATATCTCTTAAAAGTGCACTTGGTGTGTTTGAGGGAGACAAAGGGCAACTTGGCTAGAGCATATCAACAGAAGGGAAAGTGGGATGAGATGCAATTAGAGAGATGAGAAATGACTAAGCTTTTTATTTTGAGTGAGATGGGAAGCCATTGGAGCATTCTGAGCAACGTAGTGACAAGATCTGACTTGTGTTTTAAATGGACCATTCTGCTGGTGTATTGTAAACAAGCAATGAGGTGCAAGGGTGGAAATAGGAAGACTTATTATCAGGCTATTGCAAATACAAAGGAGAAATGATGGTATCTTGGACCAGGAATTAGTGCTGAGAGGGCCAGAGTGTCCAGTTTTGCAGAGTATCCATATATGAAGGTTATTTGCCATCATGGTAAGTCTAAGAAGTTCCAATATGCAGCTAAGGTTGCTGTATACTGTCTCCCTACCCTATAATTATGAAGCAGTGGGAGCTTA
>NW_012149729.1:9429721-9458481 GCF_000956105.1 Propithecus coquereli
TATTGTGCCTCTCATTTTTTTAAATTCAAATATTGTCTTATTTCTGATGGTCAAATTTCAGTGTTCATATTTCCTTCCTTCCATGAGTAGATGTATCTGTGTAATTTCTCCTCAACAATTTTCTGCATAATGAATTATTTTTAATGCTAATAATCATGCCAGGTGTAATTTTTTCTTTAATTAAAAATTGTTCTACTATATAGTAGAGAAATTCCTTAGCTATTCTCTTCTTTCTGAAAACAAACCACATTTCTGCAGGGGAAAAAAACATGTTACACTCAGAATTCATACACGATAAGAAATTCATTCCACAAGTGGAGTAAGACCTTTAAAAGACCTTTATCTACCTCACAGAATAAATTTGATATGCCTTACAGACCATTATGCGAACTCTCTCTCACTGTGCATGCAGATGGAACTATCTCTTAAAAGCACTAACACTATAATTTTCATTCAGGTGATGAAATTGTAATAAAAAACAGTTTATTATGCTACATTTGTATATGATTACATATTAGATTGTAGAAAGTTAACATTTATTTTTCTTCTACTAATAATCATTTTTTCAAGAATTAATAAATCCAAGAAGCTTAAAAATGTGTTTAAACTAGAAGATCCATTCTGTAGGGCAGTAAGCCCTGCTGGTGGTGCTGCTGAAACTGTTTAGGAGCTAAGCTAAGTATTTATATGTTCTTATGCAGGAGCTTACAAGTTTCCTAAACATTTTCTGTAGTATAAGCATTATTTATTACTAACTTAATACTTGGACACATATCTGATTAATTTTAGGTGCTATCTAACTCCAATTTGACATTTTATTACTCAATTATGTCTTTGTAACAAGGTAAATATTTTCAAGATCTTAATAAATAAAAAAAGAAACATAAGATTAACCAAAGTAGAATTCCTATCCGCTGAGTATTAAAATAAACAATTTGACAAGAGCTATGAAGTACTTGAATTTGGTGAAATCAAATCTCTGATTAAGTAATACAGCTCTTTCTATGATGGAACCCACAAAAACAATTTGTGAAATCATTATGTTTTAGAGGTAAAAAGGACTAGGAACAATCTTTTTTAATACATTGATATTTAGAGATGAGGAAACTGATACCGTTAAATAGCACACTTGGTAGTTTACTTACTTAGGGGGGAGACTTGAAATTTAGAACTCAGATGACTTTCCCTTAATTGAAATCGTCTTTACACTGTTCTTTACCTGATCAAATTGTCTTATCTTTAATTAAGAGCAACATCTAACTTGTTAGAAAATGTTTATGTGCTAAACATCTGAGAGAAGCTAGCACCCAAAAAGCTGTTAAACTGAGAAAAATTACATAAGCTCACAGTCAGAGGAACACATTATATTACATTGTGTGTGCATTAATATCAATGAGAATTCAATACCAAGATCAAATGTACAATGTGCTGTCAAATGTTTAATAATTCTTCAGAGTCTAATTAAGTCTAAGAAAGCTGCACTTATGAATCACTGTAATTTCATATTAAGTACAATATAATGAACTGGTATAAATAGGATAACACTGAAGAGCCAATGACTTAAGCTGATTGTCTAAAAGCAGGTTTCATGCTACCACAACCTTTTAATATCAACTTAGGCTTCTGTACAATGCAGAAAGAAAAAAAATGCTACACTTGGTGCTGCATGAAGTGGAGCTGGATATTCATGGGCCTTAAGTGATCAATATCTTTATCAGATCTGTGTAAATGTTGTGGACAAGTACAATTAAAGAGCAAATCCCTGGATCAGCTGGCTAAGCTAAATTTCATCTCCAGAAGCAGATACTTTCACTGGAGGGCACTTGTTAGGGAACATAGGAAAGGACTGTAGAAGACAGATGCTTTAAAGGCAGCATAGAGGTTAATAATGGGGACTCCGGAATCAGAGCACCTGGGTTCAAAACCCTGTTCCAAAATTGCCTGGTTGTATGATGTTTTGTAAGTCACTCAACCTCCCTGTGCACCAGGTTTTCCATCTGTAAAAGATAATCTTTTCTTCATAGGGCTATTACAAGTGTTAAAATAAACTATCCATGTAAAAACCCTAAGGAGTGTCAACCTCTTCAGGTACTGAAAAGGAAGCTTTCTTAACATTCCTTTTCTAAGGAAGCAGTCACTCCACTGGTATCCCAGTTGGCTGAGTTCTGGGAGTCATCATCACAGAATACTTCCTGGAAAAGAATTATTCCTGTTGGGTGAACCAGCCCCTAATTCATCTTCTGAATAACTCCTACAGGAATTTGTTGTAAAAATGTTTTTTTATAGACCTGTAAACACAAAAATACCCAAACTGTAAAGCTATAGCTGAAAAGCTATATACTGCAGGGTATTTTCTAAAATGCCTCCTGTGCTTTAAAATGTACTTAGGCTTGTGGTTACCAAGTGCAAATATATCTCTCTGAAGAAATCAGATAGTGATGAAAGACAAAAGCTAATGATGAAAGACAAAAGCTAACTTACCTAAGTTTTGGTAAAAGTTATGAGTTACTATACTTAAGAAAATTCTTACCGTAATATCTATTCTGAGTGCCAAATTTGTGTGTTTAAGTGATTTCTTTCCCATGGGCCTGTCTTTCAGAGGTGTTTCTCAAAGATGTTCCCAGACAGAGAAGGACCATTCTTTTGGTCAAAGATATTTCGATACCTGAGATACAATTTGGAATAAGATAATTTCAAGCAAGCTTCTACGAGCTTTTATCATGTGGCACATTCCCAAACCAAAACAGTCTGAATTCACTAAGTGAGGTGTTTACTGACATTTATGAAACCAAGGTTCCTATATCTTAACTGAAATTCTAAGGTAGAGTCCTTTCCTTCTAAGCATGGATACATATTATAACAATATCCAGAGTTCGTTAAGTAACTCAGAGCTTGGCAGGGGGATGACATAGTAAAGAAGATTGACTGGGAGTCTTGAATGAAATCTGGGAACATGTACATTTTACTATGTAACAAAGTATATATATGTCTGTAATACATGTGTATACAAAATAAATGTTATATATTATATATAACATATATACATGATATACAGACATATAAACTAGGGAGATAATTTTGTTTCTGATATAGTATAAATTCTTTATCTCTCAAATTCACCTAGTTTTCGCTATGATCATGTTCTTGTTCCATACACACTGAGGATTCTATTCTTTATTAACAGTCCTTAATATCTGAAAATTATCTGGGTCTCTTTTATTGTCAATGTCCAGAGTTTACTCCCAGCATCCATTCTTTCATCAGTTAATTTCTGTAGTGGTTTATTCTTTCCTATGTATGCTGCAGAATGTCTGTCTGCCATATTAATTTAATGCTTCAGGAGTGGTGTTTCTTTTTTTCTTCAGTCTTGGTGCACTGTTTTATATCTGTATTTCATCTCTCATCCACAGTGTTCTATCTACCACACTGAGGCATGGGGAGGATTATTTTGTACTCTCTTGGGCTGAAAAGTAACTTTCTTTTTGAGGTTTAAGTTGAAAACTGATTCCTCCTTTGTGCAGCACCATGACACTCTTGTGTGATGCTGTTAAACACTCTCCCTGGTTGCTGTAGCTCAGAGGACAGTCTTTTGACCATTTCATGCCTACTATTGGGTGGAATAGACGTTTGCAGACATTACCCCATTTTATCCCCACAAGAGGTACACGCAGCAAGAAGCACATTGAGCTAGATTAAATCAATTGCCTGAGGTCACGTATCTAGTAAATTGCAGAGCCAGGACTCAAACAAAGGTCTTTTGACTTTAAATCCCTTGGTCTTTCCATTATACCACATTGCTCTCTCCTGAGTTAGTAATTCATCATGATACATGCATTGTAATAAAAATAAAATGGAGCAGATAATTGTTTATATGTCTTGTTCTTGAAAGACAACATGGCCTATTTGCTTTGGTACTGACTGAAAATCAACTGAATTTTACAAATTATAGACACTTAGCTGCTTAGCTATTCTGATCAATTCCTTAATATAGCAGAATATTATGATTTGCATAATTTAAATATTCTTATTTTGATCAAACAGGATTATTTAGACTATATGGCAAGTAATAACATGGAAGTGGGGTTAAAAGTTAATATTTAAAAAATTCTCTAACTATGGATTTTAAAAATTGCTCGCAAAATAGAAATTGCATTGCAAATTTATAATTTATAGTTTGGGAAACTTTTAAAACTCATTTCATTAGGCTGAAATGCTCTCCTATCCTCCCCTTGCAAATAAAGTATATAATGATGCCCTCTGGATAAAATGTTACTCATCAGGAGAATCAGATATTCTTTAAATCAATGATTGTTTTTCTGTTTAACAAAAAAGACCATTGCTGCTTAAAAGGCAAATGAACTCTGACTTTTACTTCAAATTCATTTTTACACTTTTGTTACAATTGGTATTTGTATTGAAACAGTATACATGATCAATTAGATTAACCCCTGAAAGATTATTTTAACTGTTTTAATGATTGACTATAATCAGCCTACAAAAACCATAAATGTTATAAATCTCTTCTTCTATAAAGCCATTTTCTTCTTCCCCACCCTTCTGTCTAACCTCCCTCACTTCCTCTCTTTCCTTTCATTTCACCTTCCTTTCTTATTTTTTTAATTGCTTTCTTTCTTATCAAAAGTAGTATTCACTAGGAACAATCAGTAAGTAACAAAATAATCTTGTTTTATGCAAGCCCGCCATCCCAATCCACCACAGACACCAGTGACAACCTGTATTGTAGAGAGCTGATGTAACACATCACCTCGGGGAGCCATGCAAGCACTTTATAAGTCTAGCATCCTGGGAGGAAAATTATTAGTACATGAGCTATGACTGAGGTTGCTCAGTTAGATCTTGGTGCTGCTCTTCACCACACAACGTACAGCCAAAGGCTTCTTGCTGAGTGCCCACCTTGGAAAGCCAACAGAATATATTGTAGGGAACATGCTTTCAGAGAGAATTTTCATTTAGAAATAATTTGATACATTTTTTTCCTCTTTATGTTATTTCTAATTAGAAATACCATGAGAAAGTATGTTTCTCATTATAGTTTCTATTTGCTCAAGTGTATGAATACATCAAAGAAGTTGTGAAACATAAAGGAAAGGCTCAGAGTTAAGAAGGGCCAGCAATTCCTTTTATCTCTCTAGGTTGGTAAATTTTTCAAAATATTTGTATCCAATTTCAAATGAAGACAAACACTACATCTTTGAAATATCATATTGACACCCCTGACAAAACCATTTCAAGTCATCAGGAAATCCTGTGGCGTATTCTCTGTTCATATTATGTTCAGAATTTCAAGTTTGAATGAGAATTGGGGAGAAATATGATGTCTGCCCCCCCACCCTTTTGCTCCATACACTTTCTGTTTTGGCATTCTTCATATTTCCATTTTATGAAGGAAGATAATCCTTTTCAATTCCCAATGCTTCTATTCTTCTTTCTGCTGTATATAAATGCCTAGTCACACCAATATGGCTTATAAAAGTCTTCTATTTGAAAGTTCAACTGATAGTTTAAATTTTACCCTTTTTTTCTAGCAAAAATTTTTTGCTCTTTTTGTTTTCTCTGCTAGGCTATTTCACTATTTCAACAAGCGCTTCCTATGAATTGCCATTTTCTTCTCCATACTCTGACTTTTCATTCTGGGCAGTGTTTCCCTGTAGCCTTTGCCTCTTATGTTCAAGTATTTTTATGCTGGAACAGATCAAAAAGTATGACAAATTGTAGAGAACTCCATCGTTCAAATTTGGCATTGCTGTCCCAAACTTGGAACAACCTGACAAGGAGATAGTGCTTATAGCCTCCTGCTGGCTGCCAGTTTTATGTGATTTTCTAGGAAAATTGGCTGCCAAGAAGTTGTGAACTGATGCAGAATAAGATATATTGATTGGACGTAGACTAATTGTTTTGTTAGACATCAAAACGGTCACACTGAGCTTTGAGAAAGATCCATTCATCAGTCAATGTACTCATCACCAACTTAAAAAATTAGACAAAAAAGGCAAATTTTGTCTTTCTTATATTGCAGTGATAAAGTCCCCTTCATCTGAGATGCCACAGCATTATTCAGACATTATCTCATTTATTCTTGTTAAGGTCAAGGAAAGAAATTGTGATCTTTATTTTCCAAGTGAAGGGTTCTTGGCAAGGAGAAGGTTTGGAAAATAGAGAGAAGATTATGCCAGGTCCTGCAAGAAACATAGTTGGGGATGTCTCTATGTAGGAAACTCTGTTCCATCACAACCCTTTTCATCAGAAAAGTGTGAAGGTTTTAATGACTGCTATGAATGGAGCTATGATTTCACATTAAATAAACAAACACATGCTCTTTGCCTATTATGTGAAAGGTTCTATTCTAAGTCATATTAGAAAGATTTTATTTCTAAACATAAAGAGGCTACCATTTTGCTGCCTTGAATTTTGTAGCTAAGCATTTTCTCTATATGTTTTTATTTCTACAATAATTTTATAGTTTTGTTTTTCCTCCCTTTGGGCTTATTGATAGTTTCCATCTAAATTTATTAAACAAAAATTTTATTTTAAAGAAAATATACTTCTTTTTTTAATATATTAATGAAGTTATGTATATCTTATTTGTTTCCAATTTTTTTCTAAGAATTGAAAATAAATAATGAATATTAAGATTCAAGGAAAGCATAAATCATGAGGAAATGTTCTCATACACACACTTTTTTCTTTTTCTAAGATATTCTTTCTTTCTTTCTTTCATGATGTTTTTTATACCAACACCTAATTTACTGGATGTTACCTATTTTGAAATTTTGCCCAGATTTGAAAAAGACCGACTTCCATGAGCTTTCCTGATGTGATAGTTAATGCACTCCTTGAGCAGGAGGATGTCTAGATATGTCTCAATGGACTACTCCAGGCTTACTTGAATTCCTGTAATCTGACCTAGCTCTTGCCTAGACTCCCTCATTAGACCTAACTATCATAGGACCCGGAATTTGTTTTCTAAACCTTGTGAATTAAAAAACAAGAGACCCTAAATGACAAGCAGAACTAGAGTGAATGGGAAGGCCATGATACCAGACCACATCATGACATTTAGGTTACATTTAGGTTACGTTTGTTTGAGTCTGAACTCTTAGCCAACCTCTGAAAGACTTGAAGTATTTATCTGAGACACTTGTCTATTATCTGATACTGCTTTTGAAGGAAGTAATGGGAAACTTCAGAATAAATGTGTTTTTAATCATGGTTGAGGAATTTAGGCAGTCATTGAATGAGAAAAAGACAAATTAATATAGCATCTGAGATATATACAGTTGACTTGAAAAACACAAGTTTGAACTGTGCAATCCACTTATACATGGATTTTCTTCTGCCGTTGCCACCACTGAGGCAGCAAGACCAATCCTCTTCTTCCTCCTCCTCAATCTACTCAAAGTGAAGAAAGACTATAAGGATGAAGACCTTAATGATGATTCACTTCCACTTAATAAACAGTAATATGTGTTTTGTTCCTTATGATTTTCTTAATGACATTTTCTTTTCTCTAGCCAACTTTATTGAATAAGAACACAGTATATAATACATATAACACACAAAATATGTGTTAATCGACTGTTTATGTTATCGGTAAGGATTTTGGTCACCAGTGGGATTTATTAGTTAAGTTTTGGGAGAGCCAAAATTTATATGTGTATTTTTGCCTGAGGACATGTTGCTGCACTTAACCCCTGCATTGTTCAGGGGTCAACTCCTTTTTCGATAATATATATGTAAGAGAATTTATAACTAAAGTAACTATTAATAAAGAAATGGTATATAAGAAATGAGAAATAAATAAATGATAATTTATACACTTTTGGCTGATTTATAACCTATAAATATTATGGATATTCCTCATATCAATTTCAAAGTCTACTGAACACTTATTGAGCACCAACAATATGATAAGCACTGTGGTAAGTGCTGGACATACAAAAATAACACAAGATAAGTGAACAATACAGTTCTGGTGGTAGAAATATGTATAAGCATATAATATCATTACAGTGTGGTGGATAGTATAATAAAAATATACACAGGGAGCTTTAGAAGCAAATCATCTGGGAGGTTATAGAAAATATTCTGGGAGAAACGATACCTAAACTTTTCAGACACCATCTCATTTTTCCTGCCTCTGTCTTTCCCAGTTTCTCACAGCTGGATCCGCAAATGCTCTTCTCCATTTCAATTATCTCTGAGTTACTGGTATCACATTAACTATGCTCAGGAGTATGTAAATTGTTCCAGATTATTCCATGACATGCTCTTTAAATCTAAAGCTGATGCTGTGGAGTTTAACATTATGCCCTTCTCCACGTAGACTATACAAGCAAAAAGCCTATGGGTCCCTTCTTGTTTCCCAAGTATTGGAATAAAGTCCACACTCTGAATCCTGAATTCTCATATGGAAATGCCTCTATTTGGATAGAGGAATTCTGGAAGTCAGAATTCTTTTTATTTTTGCCTCTAAGAGACTTTGGAGTAACCTGTTTTACAGGAGGCATGTGGCAAATAGGGAAAGAGAATCAGATTTAAATTTAGGCAAATATGGGTGTGAATTCTGGCTTTTCCACCTCCTGTCATTCTTTCATTGAGAGATAATTTGTTGAGAACTCAGTATATGCCAGCCACTTTACCAGGTACTGGAAATATTACTGGAAATAAGACAAAGTCCTTCCATCTAAGATTCCTTTTTCTAGAAGTGGGGCAATAGAAACTAAATTGATGACGATGATAGTGAATTAGTTTGCTAGGTCTGCCCATAACAAAGTACTACAGCCTGGGTGGCTTAAACAAAAGAAATTTATTTCCTCACAGTTCTGAAGGCTAGAAGTCCAAGATCAAGATGTCAGCAGGTTGGTTTCTTCTGAGAACCTCTCTTCTTGGCTTATAGATGGCTGTTTTCTCTTTGTGTCTGCACATGGTCTTCTTTCTGTGTGTGTCTGTGTCCTAATCTCTTCTTTTTCTTCTTATAATGGATTAGGACCTACCCATACAACCTAATTTTACCTTAATTACCTCTTTAAAGGCCCAATCTCCAAATATAGTCACATTTGGAGGTATTGGGGATTAGGACTTCAACAAATGAATTCAGGAGGGACACAATTCAATCCATAAGGAATGAGATATAGCTTTGAAGGCAGTATTCAGAGTGATATTGTGAAGAAATGGGGCAGGCTGGTGAGCTGATTCAAACAACAGAGTCAAGGGAGGCCTCTCTGAGGATGTGAGAGTTGAAGTGAGACCTAAAAGATAGGGAAGTTGTACTTCTATCCAAGGGAAAGCTATGCCAGGCAGAGAAAACTATAAAGCCCATGAGAAAGCATTTGAAGTATTTGAGAAGCTGAAAGCGGTAGTCAAGATATTCAGAACTGGGTGAACGAGAAGAATACAATGAAAACGAGGTCTGTAATTTAGGCAAGTTTCTAAATTTTTCTGTTTGAGTTTCCATAGTTATCCAATACAGATAGTAGAACTAATCACAAAAAATTGTTGAAAGAGTTAAATTACATAATAATGAACAGTTCCGTTAAATAATAGATGCTCCATTAAAAAGAAAAGCCTTTAAAAGAAGAAGCAGCATTTTCCTTTTTTTTCACACATCATCCATTACATCTGAAATTACACTCTAGGACATTCATTACTATGACTAATTCTGACCTAACTGTAGCAAAATGGAGGCAGCTTATTCACACATTTTTCTATCACCTGACCGGCCTCAATCACTTTACAGCTGCCATCAAAATCTGACAGGCCTATGATCACTGCTCTAAAGTACCTTCATTAAAAATATCCTTATCAAATGTACTGTCAAAAAATCAGTATTTGATTTGCTGTGTAGTTAACCTCCAATTAGTTTTGGAAAAGAAAGTACATTATAATCACTTTTCAACTATTAAAACAATTTCAAATTTGGTAAATTTCTACTTGTAATTATATAAAACAATGGCAAGTGTCTTTTTAGATAATTATATCTAATCAATTGTAATATAATCTATTTCAAATCCACTAAGAGATATTTCAAAATACCAAATACACTATTCACTCACTTATATCACATGTATTAGGAAGTAAAATACAAGGCATAAAAATCTCTGCAAATTGAAACTTTATTAACAAGGGTGATAAATTAATGATGTTTTAGAAGATGTAATTTTTGTTTCAAAAAAGAGGGTAGACAGGTTAAACTGGATTCAGATTTTTTTCTTACTATGATACCTTAAATTATCTTTCATTTCATTCAATTATGAATCCTTTTTATTCTAGTAGAGCTTTACCTTTCTGAAGCAGCCTTCAACTGAACATTCTACACCACTCTTAATTGTCAGTATTGCTGCAAGTTTGTTTAAATAAGAGTACGAAGCTGAAACCTGTTTGGGATTTAACATGCAGACATAAAATATTTGCAATGTTTTCCACATTGATTTTGTAGTTCTCTGGGAAATATTCCTGCATACAGAGTCAGCATTTCTGAAGCCACCTCTCCCTTTTCTTCCTCTCTGCAAAATGATGTTCAGAATTCCAAAGAGTTACTTCCAAGAACTGTGTTGAAGATATTATTATGTTTTAAAAATCAAAGTGACTCATACAAAATAGGTTTTTGATAAATTTGTTTGATTAACGAATGTGCCCCAGAATGCTCTGTAGTGTGATTTGCAGTGTCATTTTTTTTTTATTTCAAAATATTAAGCAGTCACAAATTTTTTCATTACATGGATAGTTTTTATAATGTTTAAGTCAGGGCTACTACTGTGCCCACCACCCAAATAGTGTCCATTGTACCTGTTAGGTAGATTTTTACCCATCCCTTTTTTCCCCCTCCCGCTTTCTTGATTTCCAATGGCTGTTCTCTTTGTGCCCATGTGTGCCCGTTGATTAGCTCCAAATTATTAAAGAGTACGTATAGTGTTTGTTTTTCTATTCCTGAGTTACTTCACTTAGGATAATGGTCTCCAGTTCCATCCAAATTGCTGCAAAAGACATTAATTCATTTCTTTTTATGGCTGAGTAGTTTTCCATGGTGTATGTATACCATATTTTGTTAATCCACTTATGAATTGATGGATACTCAGGTTGATTTTATATCTTTACGATTATGAATTGTGCTGCTATAAACATTCAAGTGCAGATGTCTTTTTAATAAAATGACTTCCTTTCCTTTGGGTAGATACTCAGTAGTGGGATTCCTGGGTTGAATGGTAAGTCTACATTTATTTCTTTGAGGAATTTCCATACTGTTTTCCATAGAGGCTGCACTAATTTAAAGTCCCATCAACAGTGTATAAGCATTCCTTTCTCTCTGCATCCATGCCAGCATCTATTGTTTTTTGACTTTTTAGTAATGGCCATTCTGACTGGGGTAAGGTGATATCTCACTGAGGTTTTAGTTTGCATTCCCCTGTTGATTAGTGATGTTGAGCATTTTTTCATGTGATTGTGGACCATCTGTCTCTCTTCTTTTGAAAAGCTTCTGTTCATGTCTTTTGCCTGCTTTTTAATGAGGTTATTTGTTCTTTTCTTGCTGATTTGTTTGAGTTCTTGGTAGATTCTATATATTAGCTCTTTATTAGATGCATAGTTTGTGAATATTTTTTCCCATTCTATAGGTTGTCTATTCGCTCTAATGATTGTTCCCTTTGCTGTGCAGAAGCTTTTTAATTTAATCAAGTCCCATCTGTTTATTTTTGTTGTTGCTGTGATTGCCTTTGGGGTCTTGTTCATAAATTCTTTGCCTAGCCTGATGTCTAGAAGAGTTTTTCTTACATTTTCTTCTAGAATTTTTTATAGTTTCATGCCTAACATTTAAGTCTTTTATAATTTTAAGTATGATTTTTCAATTCATTATGAAGTATTTGCTAATGAAAGAATTCTGGACATTCAAAAATAAAACAAAGCAGGTGATTGCAGTAAACATGACTTAAATTTAACTTTTAAATTCATTTTGTAAATTTTTATCCCCAGTAAATGCACATTACTCACCCAGCGTTTCTTTTATTTTTGTTTTTTGTTGTTTCAGGCTCTAGGTTAAGCCTAGACCTAGGCCAAATACGGCAAATTAGGATTTGTCTTGGGTGCCATATCAATCAATAGTAGGGCCTATCTGAAGTACTTGTGGAAGACTTTGAGGGCATGTTCAACTTCATTAGGATGATGATGATTAATGATGTCTGTCATGGAAGTTGACAAGAGAGTGTGTTAATAAGGTATTTGCCATCCTAATTTCAGGACTATTTTGTAGCACATAAAAATTTTCATATTCTACAATTGTGTTATCCTTGGATGGCACCCCTGCACTATCACCAGCGCTATTATAGTCATACTCTTTATTTTCTTTTAAAATTATGTTTTCAAGAAGAAACAAAAAACTCATTAGTAATAGCAATAACAAAAATAATTCTCATTTTGAACATGTATTTTATGGTAGGCACTGTGCTAGGTGCTTTACATGCATTTATGTAATACACACTAAAGTAACTATAGAGTTGGAATTATTTCTAATTTACAGGAAAAGCTCAGATAGTTTCATCTCAGTGCTAATAAGTGCCCAGTTCAGAATTCAAGCCCAGGTCCTTTTGATACCAAAGCCTGTGGTTGTAACCACTATACTTACCAAGGAATTTTAAATGACATCAAACCTCAGAACACATGAATATCAATATGGACTAAAGCTATCAGTGGAGAGATCAATGCTAATGATGGAATCTCACTTATTTTTCAATAAAAAGACCAGCTACATGTTGTGTAATTCTTGATCTTTCTCCAGATTGGAGGCAATCTATACAGAATATCAGCACTTGGGTTAATAGAATCAAAGGGCTTGAGTACATGGAGGGACCTTAGGGATCATCCTTTTTAGCATTCTTATTTATTTAAATGAAGTGATAGAGTTTGGAGACGGACATAATGACTTTCTGTGGTTCATGAGGACAATGAAAGAAACAATATTAGTAGTACCACGGTAGTCTGATTCTAAATCCTGTATTCTTTCTATGACCCCAGTCTACATTTCTTGAGCACATGACAAATAAATGCCAGAAAGGAATCTTGTGACCAGGGAAGAACATGCCTACTAATTAAAATTCTTCCATGAGTTAAAGAATGAAGAGAGGCCGGGTGCTGTGGCTCAGGCCTGTAATCCTAGCACTCTGGGAGGCCAAGGCAGGCGGATTGTTTGAGCTCAGGAGTTCGAGACCAGCCTGAGCAAGAGCGAGACCCCGTCTCTACTAAAAAGAGAAAGAAATTAATTGGACAACTAAAAATATATAGAAAAAATTAGCCGGGCATGGTGGCGCATGCCTGTAGTCCCAGCTACTCGGGAGGCTGAGGCAGGAGGATTGCTTGAGCCCAGGAGTCTGAGGTTGCTGTGAGCTAGGCTGACGCCATGGCACTCTAGCCCGGGCAACACAGTGAGACTTTGGTCCAAAAAAAAAAAAAAAAAATGAAGAGAAAAGACGAGAGGAGAACTAAATAGATCAAATGGGGCGGGGCGGGATGGGGGTGGCAAACCCTGACTGAAGTATGAGCAAGTGAAAAAATATTTTTATAGTACCTACCATCTAAAATCATCATTATCTTCATTACATAAGGTTTTATGACTTACTCCCTGACCAACAGATACTGTTTTTAAGAAAAAAAATTATAAAATACAATATCCCTCCCCCAAGAGTAGACCCTAAACTTGCTTTGGGTGTCTCTTCATTCTAAAATATATAGTAGATATCTCAATATGCAAAAACTTTATTGAAATGTAATTTGATATCACTGGATGTGTGTGCAGAAATAGTCTCAAACAAAGCCAGAGAGGAATGACTTCAACCACTGAAAATCCTGAGAGTGTGACAACAGCAACCAGCTTGGAGAGTGCTGCCTCTGATCTAGAGATGTTATGGTAGTTCCTGAGTCATGAACTGGTTTTAGGTGCTGAAATAACACCCAGGGCTTCACGTTGCATGGTGACATTTGAGAGAATCTAATTCTTAGGATTCAAATGTAATAACCAAATGGACCTTTCATACTAACTGTCAATACGGGAGCCAAATTACAGAACAGTTCTCTCATTATTTTAGAAAAAAGGAAGGTTACAATATATTACAGAACTCCACAAAATACACCAATGGGAATGAGGACTAATGATGGGTTAGAAAACATTAACAAATAGCATGTTTTAATGTCATGCTTAATTTGGGGTTAAAAAGTCATAAATTAGTCTGACTGTATTTCATTCATCATCATATTCTCTGTTTTAAACCTATTATTTATAGGTGAATGACTTAGTCCTTAGATATGACTGACCACGGGACTTAGACTTTGTATTTAAAATAGTGTGTGTGGTGTTGTTGTTGTTATTGTATGTGTATATGTATTGTGTTTGTGGGATGGGTGTTCTTACTGGCTAAAGGTAACAGACACTTATACATTTTAATTGTCATCAGTCCCATTAGGAGAGGCTGAACTAATCATAGATCCTTAGCCCTCAGATTTCTTTCTTGGTCAGAAACTGTAAACAATGAGAAAATTTTCATTTCTCACTCAATCATAGAATCAGGGTCTTCTCTTGGAGTTCACAAAATAATTACTTCCAGTTTTAGTCAAGAACTATAAATCTTAAGAGGTGAAGTGTCAAGTTAGTGAGAAAAGGCATCTCCTCAAGTGGAAAATTCTCTATGTTAAGTTAATGTTCAGTGATATTTAGGTACTCATTTTGGTAAGACTGTAGAAGCTGCTTCCTCACTGAGGAATCGAGAGTTAAGTGAATAGAAGAATACACTTAGTTTTTTTTTTTTTCCAGAAAATGGAACAAATTAACATGTTTAACAATAGCTACATAACATAGTAATATATGACAAAACATATTGTATTGTGATTTCTCAATTGGTCACTATTTAATAGTTTATCATAGCATGCAAATAAACTTACACATAAATGAACATTCAAAAGAAGGCAGAAGTTCAGTTTGGAAATCAGAAAAATCCCATTTTTCTTTGGGGCCTCATTAAACTCAGCTTCTGAAAGAAAAATGTCTAGCTTCTCTACCCTTTGGATAATTTTGAAGCCTTATCTTTTCTTAAATAATCTTAATAATAATGTTTTGGTAAATTTTAGAAAATGAATATATCAATTAAAGATTTACAAGCAAAACATTTCCATGCCTAAAATCCTAATGTGACAACCGAAATAACAGATGAACTCATGCAGTTTCTTAAGTTCAACTACAACAGAAGTATTTTTATGTCAGGCATCCAAGTATTTCACATATTCTCATAAATAGTATAAAAGCAGCAAATTGTAAAATAAGAGACAGAAAGGATTCAATAGCTTATAAAAGGCATCCCTGGACCCAAGCATTTAGCTATTTCTCTGAAACTGTCTCTTCTTTTATATACAGGAAAGGTTTACAGATAAATTAAGTCAGTTGTAAGTAGTTTAGACTTCATTCTATTTTGTTTTCTTGACCATTAATAAAGAAGAAAATCTGTACTCATTGACAGCTATTCAGTGATATACTTAAAAGATGCAAAATAGATCTTTTAGGCTTTTTCTTTTTTAAAATAAGAATGAAGACCTTCTTTCTTTACTAGAATTCTGTATTTATCAAATGCCTTGAATGTACAATGGTATAATGCCATTGAGTCATTCTGAGGACAATATATTCTGCCTTCTTTGCCATAATTAATATAGATTTCCTCTCTCAACCTTCTCGCCAATTGCTGTTCATTTATCATAATGGGACTTGAGGACATATATATAATAACTAAGCCTCTATATGGTCCAACTAGATACATAGAGCAAAAGTCTAACAGCAAACAGCAGAAACTTTCTTAAGGGATTTTGAGACATGGTTTAAAAGTGAGGAAATGGTATTGGGATTTTGTCAGTTGATAGGAAAGAAATCTTTCAGCTATCACAAGTGATGTCAGAAAGATACTTCTGTGAACAGAGAACACAGCAGGATTTACTTACAGGTTGTCAGGGGCAGGGGTGGTTGAAGCTCTTCCCTGTGGTATTCATTCGTTTCTTGAGAGCTGTTACAATTATTTGCTTCAGCCAACGTAATCTGAAATGCATACAAAAAAGCATATAAGTATTCGAATTTTCAACGAAAATCTCAATCCTAATTAACTATAAATCAGTAAAGCCGAGTAGCCTGAGGTAGGTTAAAATGAGAACTTTGTACATGAAAGGCTACATATGCCCCTAAATCTAAGAATTTCCTAGTTGCAAACCTCTGAATCACTACATGCAACTTCCTTCACTTCAATTATCCTCTTAAGGGAAGTGAGAGCAGGTTAACCAAGCCAAATAGGAGTCCATGTCGTCAGAGAATTAAGTCTCTTTTTTTTTTCGTGTAGCAAAAGCCATAGATCTCAATGGGAGTAGACTTCTGGCCCTGTCATCTGAGAATGTGGAGTGGAACAAAGTTAGAATTTATGCCCTCCTGATTAGTTGAATTATACCCCTGGGGCCTTAGACCTAGTAGAAGTGGAGTTCCTTTAGCCCTTTCTTTGTTCCACTCTTAAGGGACTTGATTCATCAACTTATTAGTATGCTTATTTTACCTTCCTTTGCAAGACTTAAAGTTTCTTAAAGAAAATAACCATTTCTTATATTTCTTTGTAGGCATACTTACAGTATTGCTGATAACTAGACATTGCCAATAGTGTATGCTCAAAAATGCACAATTACATTTTAAAAAGAGAGAGAGAAAAGCTATATTACCAATTAAAAAATAGTAGAGTTCTCAAACACATTGCCATCATAGACTATTTTGAGCATTTTTAAAGATTCCAATTCTTGTTCTTCATGCCCTAAATGTACTTTCTATTAGATTCACTGGTTTTATTTGTTTTTCTTTCTGCTTATTTCAAGTAAGTGGTAAGTTTGCATTGGCAAATAAATAATCATACATACATTTCCACTACTGAACATTCCACCTGGCTATCCAGGATTAAATTTACCTCTTTCAGAATTGGAAGACAGTCATCAAGGCAATAATACAAATAGCAGGTTCCTACACAGGGTGATATGTACATTGATTGAGGAAGATCATGGAAGTCAAATGGGATCTGGTCAGATCTCAACCTCCCCACCTCATCTGCTATAACTATAAATTTTCTAACTGAGCCATATGCCATATCTAAATATTTTCTTGTTTTAGATCATTTTATTTAACCCTAAATAGTTTAATTAAGGTCTCATAATCCATATTTTGATATTTATATAGAAACCGAGGAGTTAAATAAAACCACTAAGTATGGTTTCATTCCGCATAATTTTAATATGAAATCTCATTTTCCCAAAATAGAGAGCTTCTTTGGTATTTGAGGGACACCAGACATACCAGTACCTTGTCCACTTGCCCTTCTTTGAAAACTAGCTCATTGAAGAGGAGGTTGACCATTTAGGGTCTTTCCTGTTCTTTCCCTGTCTGTTTCCTATGAATTGACTGTGTTGAATGTGAACCAAAACTACAAAGTACAGACAAGTGATGAATAGGTCTGCAATTCTTTACATTCTGACATCTTTCTGAAAGAAAAATTTGGGATTCTCCTGTTATATCTTAGTATTCCTGATAGTTTCTGTTCATTCAACTACTAGCCTTTAGCATCACAAGAGTAAAGGTATTTTCTATATAATTTATTGCTTTCATTGAAAAATGCAGGAAAAACTCTTGTAGAAATTGGTCTAGGCAAAGAATTTATGACTAAGACCCCAAAAGCAAATATAGCAACAAATAAGTAAATGGGACTTAACGAAACTAAAAACTTTCTGCACAGCAAAGGAAGTAATCAACAGAGTAAATGGATAACCTACAGAATGGGAGAAAATATTCACAAACTATATATCTGACAAAGAGCTAATATACAGAATCTACAAAGATCTCAAATGAATCAGAAAGAAAAAAAAAAAAAACAACAACAAATAACCTCATCAAAAAGTGGGCAAAAGACATGAACAGATTCTTTCAAAAGAAGATAGACAAATGACCAACAAACATGAAAAAATGCTCAATATCACTAATTACCAGAGAAATATAAATTAAAACCACAGTGAGATACCACCTTACCCCTGTCAGAATCACCATTCTTAAAAAGTCAAAAAAACAATAGATAATTGGTATGGTTGTAGTGAAAAAGGAATACTTATACACTGCAAACTTGCACAACTGCTATGGAAAGCAGTATGGAAATTCCTCAAAGAACTAAAAGTAGTCCTACCATTCAGTCTAGAAATCCTACTACTGGGTATCTACCCAAAGGAAAATAAGTCATTTTATATAATAAAAAAGAAACCTACACCAGAACGTTTATCACAGCATGATTCACAGTCACAAAGATATGGAAACAACCTAAGTGCCCATCAGCTGATGAGTGGATAAAGAAAATGTGGGGTATATACACCATGGAGTACTACTCAGCCATAAAAAGGAATGAAATGATGCTCTTGCAGAAACTTGGGTGGAACTGGGACCATTATCCTAAGTCAAGTATCTCAGGAATGGAAAAACAGATACTACATGTTGCCACTCACACGTCGAAATTAAACAAAGGATATATACGGTCATAAAGAGCAGTAATGGACATTGGAAACTAAGAAGGGAGGAGAGTGGGAGGGAGTGAGGGATTAAAAATCTACCTATTGAGTAGAATGTACACTATTCTGGTGATAGGTACACTGAACACCCTAACTTCAGCATGATATAATTTATCCATGTAACAAAAAACACTTGTACCCTCTAAACTTATTGAAATAAAAAAATGATTAAGTATAAAAATATATTGCTTCCATTGCCTACTTATTCTGAAAGTGGATTGAGGTATGTGGTATGGTCTCTTTCATTCAGTAAATGATCATAATGTAGATAGCAATCATACTTCAGATAAAACATGACTGGGAGATTAGAGTATATTTAGCCTGGAGTTAGTGTATTTATATAGCATAATCTCAATCATATTCCTCAACAGTTACTGTCACTTGTATATTCTATAAATAAAAAAATAATGTCATTTATGAGCTTGTTTGGTGCCTTTCAGTGAGAGGATAATGCTAAGAAATTTATGTTATACTTGGTAAAGTGTCTTAATTTACTGAGAAATGACCTGTCTTAATAATTTGATACTACCTACTTTGTCTCTTGACAATAAAGTCATTTCATTTTCTTGGAGTCAAACTTTAATTTCATTTATATTTTTAACAAAACTATTTTAGTAAATTTGCCATATAACTTTTAATTCATGAAATAATTACTGAAGGTTTTATATCAGCAAGTTGTAAAATTTTTTTTCAGTGTCTGTTAAATAAACAAAGCTACTCAAGATATCGATGGTATAACCTGTTTTAATCTTCTCAGGCTGTCATAACTAAATACCATACCTGAATGGCTTAAACAACAGAAATTTATTTCTCACGTTCTGAAGGATAGAAGTCTGAGATCAGAGTGCCAGCATGATTGGGTCTGGTGAGGGCTCTTTTTGTAACTGCAGATGGCCGCCTTCTCTCTGTGTGCTCACATAGCTTGTCCTAGGTGCATGCTCATGGTGAGGGGGAAATCATTCTCTCTCTTTCTTTTCTTATAAGGTTGGCCGTCAATCCTATCAGCTTAGAACCTCACCCTTTTGTGGCCTCTTTTAACCATAATTACCTTCTAAAAATCCCATCTCCAAATACAGCTATATTGGGGGTTAGGGCTTTACTATCGTTTGAATGCATGTGTCCCTCCAAAATACCTATGTTGGAACTTAAACCCTAAGATCAAGGTATTGAGAGGTGGGCCCTTCAGAGATAGCTGTTTCCTGAGGGCAGAGCCTTCATGAATGGGATTAGTGACCTTATAGGAAATGTTAAAGGGAGCACCCTAGGCCCTTCTGCTGTACATAAAAAGTAGTCTAACATAATGTGTAATAAAAGGTCCAGACAAAGAGGAAGGGTAGGAAGACAAGAAATTTAGAGATATGTGGGCTGAAAAATTTTCAAATTTGAGTAAACTTATAAATCCAAAGATCTCAGAAGCTCAACAAAACAGATGTATGAAAAGGATACCCATCCACCAAAAACAAAACAAAACAAAACATGAAGGCATATCACAATCAAATTTCTGAGTAGTGGTTTTCAAGAAAAGTCTTAAAAGTAGCCAGAGAAAAATAGACACATTATTTACAGAGGAGCAAAAAGAAGAATGTCTGCAGACTTCTCCTCGGAAACTGTGTAAGTCAAATAATAAAGGAATGATATCTTTAAATGGCTGAAAGGGGTGGGGACAGACTCTCAACTGGTTATAATTTTATAAACAGTGAAAAATCTTTAAAAATAAATTTATTGACTTTCACTTTCACTAAAAGACTGAGACTTAATCATAAGACTATAGAATGCTTTCCTTCCCCACACATTACCATCACATTTCTGAAGGCTTATTTATAGCAGTTCTTTTTACCCGATACATCATGCCTAGCTACCAAGAAAAATTTACAAGACATACTAAAAGGCAAAAAACATAGTTTGAAGAGACAGAACAAGCAAAAGATCCACACTTAGATATGGCAAGGATGTTGGAATTATCAGATCAAGAACTTAAAACAGTAATGGTTGTACTTGTTTACCTGGTTAATATGCCAAGGGCTCTAATGGATAAAGTTGGCAGCATGTAAGAACAGATGGACAATGCTAGCAATGTTTACTCAGTGAGAGATGAAAATTCCAAGAAAGTATCAAATAGAAAGGCCTACTTAGATCATCCAAAAAATATATATTTTAGAGTCAACTAGTTAGTAATCTTTGTTGCATCTGCAAAATCTTTTTTGCCATGTAATGTAATATATTTATGGACATGATAGCACGTGATTATTCATAGGTTCTGAGGATTATAGTGGAACATCTCTAGGGGTGCTAAAATTCTGACTACCACAAGCATCTTCTTAACAAGTACAGATAACATCATACTTAAGGGTGAAAGAGTAAATGTTTTTGTCCTAAGATTGCGGTCAACACACTCTCCCCACTTCTACTTAATATCAACAAGAAATCCTAGCCAATGCAGTAAGTTGAAAAGGAAATAAAAGGCATACAGATTGGATAAAGACAAAATAAAATTGTTTCTATTTGTAAATAACATGATTGTCTATACAGATGATCTCAAGAAATGTACCAAAAAAAAGTAGAACTAATAAGTTAGTTTAGCAAAATCATAGGTTTCAAGGTCAAGACATAAAAATCAATCATTATTTCCAATTTTAGCAATGAACAACTGAAAACTGAAATTTGAAAAATACTAGCATTTAAAATAGCTCCAAAATATGACATACTTAGATATAAATCTTACAAAATACATATAGGATCTGTACTGAAAAGTACAAAATGCTTTCAAGTGAAAGTATACCTAAATAGATAGAGATACTGTGTTCATGATATGGATGACCCCATGTCATAAAGACACTAATTCTCTCCAAATTGATCTATAGATTTAACACAATTCCTGTCAAATCTATAGCAGCCTTTTTTTATACATATAGACAGTAAATTTCCATAAATTTATATGGAAAATCAAAGGAACTAAAATAGCCAAAAGTATTTTTAATAAAAAGAAGAATGTTGGTATAATCACAGTATCTCATTTAGAGACTTAGTATAAAGCAACAGTAATCAAAACTGTGTGGTACTGCCAAAGGGATGTATGTAACAGATTAGAGAGTCCAGAGTTAGGTTCATGCTAATGCATTCATTCGATTTTTTTCTTTTATATCTCTTACATTTCTTTTTCTGTAATTGTTCAAAAAATTTTTTAGCTTATTGTACACAAAATATATTAGTATAATACTATAAACATATAAACATAAATGCTCAGAATGACTTTTTTTGCTACCCAAAAAGCATAATTTTTTTAATTAAACATTTTATTTTGAGGTAATTGAAGATACATATTTAGTTGCAAGGACAGAGAGGTCCTGTATACCCGTTATCTGATTTTCCAATGATAAGATCCTCAAAAGCTATAGCACAATATCACAACCAGGATACTGACATTGATAGAGCCAAGATGTCCTCACGATATTTTGGAGAGTTCGAGGAGCTTTCATGTTGCCATTGTATAGCTATACATTCTTTCCTCCCTCCCCACCAGCAACTGATATTCTCTTCTCCATTTCTATAGTTTTGTAATTTCAATAATGTTATAAATATGAAATAATATATAGCTTTTTGTGATTGATTAGATTTTTTGCACTAAGCATTCCATAGTATGGATATATCACAATTTTTTAACCATGAATTGTTCAGACAAAAAACACTGTAAAGCAAGATCTCTGTGCACTGCTTACCAATTTGTCTGAATCTAATGAGACAAAAACACCCCCTTCCACACACAACAGTTTACACGAACTGGATTTATTACATACAGATAAGTAGTAAGAGACAAGGGAATCCGAGAATTCACTGGGAGCCAGTCCCTCAAGGCTCAAGAAGACCCTGGGTGGTGGATGGAGTCTAATACTCCAGTTGCCAAGGGAACCTGGAAAGCAGCCCACCCTGGATTATATGCCTTGGGGTTTCACGACCTACTGCGCTACAACATTGAAGGACACCCTGCTTTTAGGAGAAGACCAGAACAGAGCCAAGGCTTTTCTAGCCTGCTACTCCTTAGCTCACGCTGTTGCATTTCCAGCACATTCTATAGTTATTCATGTGACCTGCAAGCAACAAACGGAGAAGAACTGCCTCTGTCCGTCGAAGGCCACCAGGCGCGCTGTCCAGCAGACATCTGAGTACTTTTCAGTTTTTGTGCATTGCAAACAAAATTGCTATGAAATCCTCATATATACGTTTTTGCGTGAATATAATTCTTCATTCCTCAGAAAAACATCCAGGAGTGAAACTGCTGGATTACATGGTAGTTGCATGTTTAGTTTTTTAAGATACTGCCAAATTGTTTTCCAGAATGACTGTACTATTTTACATTCCCACAAGCAATGTATGAGTGATCCAGTTACTTCACAATCTTGCTAGCATTTGGTATGTCACTATTTTTTATTTTAGTCATTCTGACTAAAATACACATTCTGATAGTTGTGTAAAATATCTCATGTGATTTCAATTTGCATTTCCCTAATGGCTAATGGTATCGAACACCTTTTCATGTGCTTCTTTGCATCTGTATGTCTTCGTCAGTGAAATGTCCCTTTGTCTTTTGCCTGTGTTCTAATTGAATTGTTTGCTTTTTCACTGTTGAGTTTTGAGAGTTTTTTATGTATTCTAGATATCAATCCTTGGTCAGATATGTGGTTTGCAAATCTTTTCTTCTGTGCCTTAAATGGACAGTTGACACTTGAACCACACAGGTTTGAACCACGTGGGTCCACTTATATTAATACGTGGATTTTTTTCAATAAAAATTGTACCAAGTATGCCTTGCTCTCCCACCTTCCCTTCTATGTCTTCCACCTCTTTCACTTCTGCCACTCGTGAGACAGCAAGACTATCCCCTCCTCTCTCTCCTCCTATTCAGCCTACTCATCGTGAAGACTACAGACTACAAGGGAGGATGAAGACTTTTATGGTGATCCACTTCCACTTAATGAATAACAAATACATTTTCACTTCCTTATGGTTTTCTTAATAACATTTTCTTTTCTCTAGCTTACTTTATTTTAAGAATACAGTATATAATGCACATAAAATACAAAACGTGCTAATTGACTGTTTACATTAATGGAAAGGTCAACAGCAGGCTATGAGTAGTTAAGTTTTTGGACAGTTAAAAGTTAAACACAGATTTTCAACTGCACAGCGATCAGTGCTTTTAACACTGCATTGTTCAAGGGTTAATTGTACATAGAAATATAGATATAAATGTGTACATATGCTTATATATAAATATGAATACATTGTTAAGTTACAAGAATAAAGGGTATAAAATGATGTGTGTGTATTTATAGATGCTGTCGGTTTTTCCCCCAGAATCTTAAGGAAAATTATACTGTGAAAATGTTTACTATTTTCAAATCCGTTAATATTCTCTTTATCTGTCACTCCTAGCTTCATTCTCTTTCTTCAGGGGTTATATCAGTTAAAATCCTAAGGATTTTAGGAGGAAGCTGAGGGATCATTCTGTTTTTCAAATGGACATTTTCATCGGAAGAATTCTGATCAATATATTATATCGGAAGCAATTGGTGGGTATGGGACGTGAAACGGAAGGTGGGTGAGCATTATTATTTTAACAGCTTTATTGGGGAATCATTTTCATACAACAAAATACACCCATTTTAAACGTACAGTTTAATGAGTTTTGGCGAATGTCAAGACATCTAGATAAGAAACATTTCGTCACCCCAAAAATGTTCCATCTCACTTGAAGTTATCTCTGCCCCTACCTCCATCCCCAGGTTCCCGCTGATATACGTTCTGCTCCTATAGTTTTGCTTTTCCTAGGACATCAAATCAATGGAATCATACGGTATGTAGTCTTTGTGCTTGGCATTCTTCATCTATGTTGTTCTCTATATTCATATTCTACCTTTTTATTTCTGAATGATGTTTATTTTTAAAGATTTACAAAATCTGTTTTTCTTGTTGGATATTTGAGTGGGTTTCAGTTTGGGGCTCTTATGAATAAAGTTCCAGGGAACATTTATTTATAAGTCTTTGCCGGGGCATAAATTTTCATGTCTTTTGGATGAATTGCCGAGCCATATGGTAAGTATAAATTTCCCAGTCTCTTTTCCAGCCCTGAGTTTTATCCTTTGACACTTCAAGCCAGTAAGGCATTTGCTTTCTGCCTTTTGGAGATGTAAATGGATTGAGCAATGAACTCAGTCAAAGGTGAGCGTACTCGCGAATCACATCAGGAACTGTTTTTTCTTTCAAAAGTCGATCTCCCTTTAGTTTCTACCTGCTTTTTAATCAGAATTTCTGTGTTTTCCCATGCTCGTGTGTGGTTTAAAGACAGCCAGGATCTTTGAGCAGACTTTAAATTTAGATTTTTAGATGTCAGCCCTTCTGTGGCTGTTTTGCTTACAAGATTTTCCTCTCAAATATCCAGCTAATGTGCTGTCTTGTTCTCTGTCATCTGCCACCTTCAGCTGCTAAGCCTGTGGTTCTCCACCACCTTGTTTGAGGAGGTGGAGCGGTTTGTGAAGCACCCAAGGAATGAAAACCTCAAACTCACAGTTCTCACCTGATACAACAGTCATCTTTAAAAGTAAACTATTTTCAAAAAATTTTACATGATTTTTAAAATTTCCAGTACCTTGAAATAATTATGTTTAATAATTTTGTCTAGATTTTAAAATCGTTGTCTGTAGAAAGTATTGCCTGTCGTTACATGAAAGGCCTTATTTCTTTTTTAATTTATGGTACTTTTGAAAGAAGCATCTAGAAAAATATGCCCCAAATGGTAAGTAGTAGTCACTTTATAGTGGTAGAATTTTAGAAAACTTTTATTTTCTTTTTTATATTTTTCCATATTTCTTGATTTTTATGCATGATTATATGTTATCTTCATAATAAGAAAAAAGGGCATTTCATTTTATTACTTTCATTTTGTGCTAGTTTGCAAAAACAAGAACACTGAAAGTTGGAGGTGAGATGTAATTTTAGAGATTGTTAAAATGCTTTAACAAACAGAAGAGAGTTATTTTGTAATTAGTATAGTTTTATGTCTAATGCAAAACCTCCCATTAAGGTGGTACTTGAAGAGATTTGTTGGGCTTTCACTCTTAAGTAGTTTATCATTTCATCTTTATGCCTTTAATTTGTATTACTATAACACACTTTTTAATAATACAAAATAATGTAGGTTCATGGTTTCTGATCAATTTCAGTCATGATTAATATAATTTAGCCACTTTTTTAAAGATTACAATATTATTATATTTCCTTTAGGAGCATCTTCCAACATGAGAAAAGATACAAGGAAATGATAATAGCTGTCCCTCATTAAGAATTGACCAATTGCCAGACATTGCTCCAAATGCTTTACACAGTTTTAAACTGTCTAATCCTCTTAATACCCGCACCAAGTGAGTTCAAATATGATCCACCCTTTATAAATTAGGAAACTGAGGTTCAAAAAGATTAGATATTGCTCTATGGTCATTAAGTTCGTAAACGGCAGAGGTGGAATTCCTTGCATTTGAACCCAAGCAGACTGGCTCTACGCCCACCATCTTTACTGCCACTACATTGTCCTGCGGAGAAATGCCAGGATGGGGGATGAGGAATGGCATCTCATGGCCCCTTTCTAAAATTAAATGGTAGAAAATATTGCAAAAAGAAGCTAGGCATATCCTTCAGAGATCTAAGAAGGCTAAATTGGGCTAACATTTTTCCCAGGGTGCTTTAGATGTGGTTCAAGTTAAAGGCAAGATGATGTCTGAAAATTTCTTCCAGATCTATAATTCAGTATCTTGGTTCTCAGCTATTTTGACCTAAGGAAAAACTTAGAAATAAATATCTTCTCACACCCTGCCCCCAAGAACTACCTTTTATTATTCAACCTTGGTACTCAAGTCTCCCATCATTTTTATTTCTAAAAAGCCAGGCTACTTCTCAAGGTTAGTTTAGTGAAAAGAGCACTGGAGAAGAATATAGCAGCTTCGCTTTTTCTCCACCGCCATTCTCTTCTTTCTTAGTGCTCAAACCTGCTGAGCTTTAGCTGTGTACATGGCTGCCCAGCCAAACTACATTTCTCTGCTTCCCTTTCAGTTAATTAGAGCAATATAACTAACTTCTGGACAAAGTAATGTAAGCCGAAGTGAAATGTGCAAAATCCCATCTTTCCAGAGGAAAGTGCTTACTTTCCACTTCCTTACCCCCACCCCAACCCATCCCCCCACTTTTCTGCTAGCTGGAAAAATGGATATAAATGGAACAGTTTGCCTTGGATCCAGATATCAAAACCACATATTGAGGATGGCAGGGTCAACCTATCTGTCCTGGATCAGGTTCTTCTGTATAGTTAAATGAGAGAAAATATGTCCTTCTATGTTATTTAAATCATGTGTTTTGTTGTCTCTTTATTAAAATGTAGCCAGTATCCTAACATGAAAATTGGTATCTGAAGGTGGAGTAACGCTATAATAAAACCCAAAATATGTGTTACTAGCTTTGCCATCAGGGGATGGGAGGCAAGGGGACATATATTGAAGGCTGGGAAACTGTTGGCTTTTGTTATACTGGGGCAAAATATAATAAAACAGCTACCTCTGATAATTTTAGAGGTAGGCCACATCTTTACTGGAATTGCAGTTCTAGTTTAAGTGACTAGAATAAAGTCAAAGCGTTGGTGTACTTAGCGAATTCTTTCTATTATTAATAGTTACTAGGAAAAATAGATTTAGTTAATCAATAGTCAGTTTGCAAGCAAAGATGGAAGGGAACAAAGCCTTTCTAATAGAGTAACCTTTGCCTCATTAATCATAGTAGGCATTAATCTTATAATATGAAGCAATGGTATTTTGTTGCAGGAAGTTTTTTAGTTTTTGTTTTTATCATAAAAATCAATGTCAAGAGTCACTAAAGGGACCACAACAATGCTATTTCAAGTCATGATTTTATCTGGATTAGAAATAAAGAGACCATGTTGGCTTGAGAGAGCAGACCAGTTGGAAATTTATTTTTTGCTTTTCCTTATCACCTTCCAGGTTATGGGTAATTTGATTGTCAAAGAGTAAATTTTCTAAAGGAAAGAGGAACTATCTTAAAGTATCCCCTAACTTATTGTTGATTATAGTCATTTTGTTGTGCTATCAAATCCATAATAATAAAAAATAAAATAAAAAGAAGAAAATCATAATAAAAAAAGAAAAGGGGAAATACCCTTCTGATTTTAAAAAAAAGAAAGGTTAATGTCTGTTATATGACAAATCAAATATTAAAACACTAAAATTGTATCCAAAGCAAATGTCTTACATTACCAAAAAAAATTTAAATTTTCCATGAGCTCAGGAATTTGTAACCTTAGAAGTTTAGAAAAGCCAAATATATCTGAACCCCAAACAGCAGAAGAGAGAATGGTTACTGCAAGCCTTTCTAGAGATTGCTATATTAAATCTTCTTGATCAGAAAACTGGAACAACCCAGCATCCAAGATCTGTTTAATGATACTGTCCTCCCATTCAAGCCATCGTTTCAGATGGTTTCAAGGTAGCTGCCATTCAATTGAGGTGGGCAGGGGAATATTCTGGGCCTAAAAACTAGTTTATAAACAAAAGTCTGAAGTCACAGAAGCTATATCCAAAGAAGATCCTTTCACTTTGGTTACTTCACATAAAGCTGACAGGAAGCAAAATGATGGGGGAAAAAAAGCATTGCTCACCACAATCTGTCCTGCAAAGGCCTGTAGCTGCTGAACCTCTAAAACAACCTGTTTTCCAAAGTCTATACCAGCAGGATAAGGCTGCAAAGACATTATCTTCAGCCCTATTTTCATCTGTGACCACAGAGAAAAACATACAAGAAGGCAAACGTGGGACTACAGAGGACACTGGACAAAGAAGCTATTTCTAGAACCATGGTAGACAGTTGGACTAACCAAAGAACTTTCACAATATAAAGTGTTCAGAATTTACAACCAGCAAGATTTGATGACTTGTGTGTTTCTCCTTCTTCCCTCTTTTGAATTTTTTTTTTTTTTGGTTCCTACTACACCATTATATGTTAGTGGGTACATGGAGAACGTGTGTCTTTTAGTTTATAAGTCACAGGACCACAGGTAGCCACTTCCTATAACGGAGAGTACTGTGCTTCAC
>NW_012149729.1:9462764-9463744 GCF_000956105.1 Propithecus coquereli
AGTAAAATGAGATAATCCATGTAAAAGATTAACATTAAACTGAGGTGCTAGACCAATATATTTCAGTTGTTAGATTACAGCAAGAATGAGGCATCATTCTCTTTCATTATTTTAGTTTTTGTGTTTGCTGAATTTACTGAAGGTGAGTATTATATTTTTCTCTTATTGAAAAGGAACAGAAGCTGAGAATTTTTGTAAATTCGCGGAGGTCATAAGAACAGATCTAACATTCAAATGGATTATTTATTAACTTATGTTAAAATTAAATATACATAATAATACTGACAAAAGTCACAAAATAGGCATGGTTATACATTATCGGTGGCAGGAGCGGGAGCTCTGTGGCCCAGTCCTTAGCAGATGCTAGTGGTCCACAGCACAGGAGCTTGGGGACCGCAGTTGTAGTGGATGTCTGTTGTTTGCCCCTTTGGGTCCTCTTTCCACCTTTCTCAGTCCAACTCCGTGCCCAGCTAGGTATGTACTACTCTGAGTATGTACTACTCGCCTGGGCTGTCTCACCCTCTGGTTTGTGGTTCCCTTCAGCCAATGCAAACCATGGGCAGGAGATTGGAGAAAAAGAGGAAAGTGTGGCTGGGATATTTTCTCTTTACTCCCTCCCTGCTGACTGCTGTGGTTGGCTGTGTCCCTCACCAAAGGTACTAACTCCTGTTGGGGAACTTCGTGGAGCACTTGCTTACTCAAGGCTCCAGGAACGTTCATTTTCCTTTTTCCTAAAATCCTCTAATTGGTAAGGGAAACTGAGGTTACTAGCCCAACGTAGGTACTGCAATATCCCTTGTTTTTGCTAAACACGGACCACACCATTGTAAAGGATGTCTTAATTAAGTTCTTCTCAAATTGCCTGTTTTATTAGGGTACGTTTATTTCATGCCAAGATTCTAATACAGAAGTGGAGTTTTCTCAGAATTTTTGAAAATGTTAGTATCTGTTATTGGTGAGATTTTATTCAATTTTGATAA
>NW_012149729.1:9463794-9464305 GCF_000956105.1 Propithecus coquereli
TACAACATATTTTGAAAAAAATATATACACACACATTGTATAATGGTTAAATCTAGCTAATTAACAAATGCTCACCTCATATAATATATTGTCATTAACTATAGTCACCTTGCTGTACAATAGATCTCCTGAAATTTATTACTTTTACCTAACTGTAATTACATATCCTGTGACCAATATCTCCCCATTTCTTCCCCAAATAACCACCCTCTGATAACCACCATTATATTCTCTATTCCTACAAGATCAACTTTCTTAAATTCCACAGATGAGTGTGATCATGTGGTATTTGCCTTTCTGTATTTGGCTTATTTCACTTAACATAATGTTCTGCAGATTTATCCATGTTGTCTCAAATTTTTATTCTTTTTTATGGCTGAATAGTATTCCATTATGTATATAGACCATGTTTTCTTTATCCATTCATCCATTGATGGACAGGACAACCGAAAATAAGTGACTGAGGAAAAGATTTCAATCAATGGAGGTTTAGTAAGCCAAAGTTGAGGAC
>NW_012149729.1:9475792-9478271 GCF_000956105.1 Propithecus coquereli
GATTGTTCTGATTTCCTTCCTATTATTTCATAATTTTTACATTACCCTAAATTCTATTTGAATAGGTAATAGGCTCTTAAATAATTTGACATCTGGCTCTATCATATCCTACCGTTACTTTCTTTCTCTGCTTTTTTATTTATTCAAAATTCAAGCAAATAAACAGCGAACTTTCTTTCCTGTCCCATTGTATTTTGATGCCATCATCACTGTTTAACTGAATTGTAATAAACTAGCATTTTAAAGAGTCAGCACCTCTTATTGCCATTTTCCCTAATATTCTATTTTATTATCATGCATTTCTGAATTAATTATTGAACAAAATTTTTTGAATGAATTAAACCTATAAATACAGTTTGAGAAAATTGTTGTTTTTACCTTATTCTTTTTTTTCATTCAGTACTATGAAGCAGCTCTTCATTGCTTTTTGGCATTTTTTTCAGTTTCCTGTTTTTTGAGTTTCCTAATTTTCTTAAAATACACACACACACACACACACACACACACACACACACACACACAAAGAGACTCACACATACACACACACACACACAGGCACACTCAAAACTCTCACATTAGGTAACTACTTAAATGCTAAGTTTCATTTTCTGCCATCCTTACCAAAATCACCTTTCACTAAGAATGACTGGCATAGTGACATGCTTTTGATTGAAATATTTGCATGAATGTGTGCACATTTGTACATAAATAACTGGTTTATGGAGCATCAAGGCTTATTATTATTATTTCTCTTAGGAATAGAAGATAGTTCACAACCTCATAATTTCCCAAAGACATAGATTTTTCCAAGACACAGATTCCTTTAGGATAAAGACCAGTAGCTCTAGAGAGTTGATAAAGCTGCTACTATCATTTGGAGTATTCTGTAAGATCTGGGAAAACTGAAAATAATTTGAAATGTATTAGGGACGGCAACAGAAAAACTCACTGAAAGGAAATGGAAGATGAGAGAAACATGAATCTGCTAGAGACAGACAGGGTCCTCCAGATGGGGTAGGACTCTGAAAGACATATGAAGTGTTATCACAGGACAAGAGGCATCTGAAAGGATTGAGAATGAAGGAATTTCTTTGCAAAATGCATTTATCTAATAAGTCAGCAAATTTCTCTTTTTTTTCTTTTTCATTAACCATATCTGTATATGCCCACTCCATTCCTTCTGTTTGGATGCCTCACTTCCTACCTAATATGAAAAGTGAATCTTTCTATCACTTCACCTTCTTTACTGCTGGTTCCCTCAGCATGTGCAGGGGGTTCAAGGACTAACCTTGGTGATGCCTTCAGTGAACAAGAAAGCCGATCCCCGAGTGCCAGCATTTCTCCCACAGTCTATGAGACCTCAATAATAAGCCTGAAGATCCTTTAAACAGTGCCATGTTTTTCAAATTGTATTGCAGCTGCCTGAAATAGAAACCGAATAGTGTCAACAAGCCTTCACTTGTAGTGATAATGTGCAATAGTGTATGTGAGATTCAGTGCTTAGCATTTGATCTTTTTTGAGAGGCACTTTTCCAACATCACAGGTTTAAATGTTTCTATTGATTTTCATGTCTAGATTTATTGTGAGCAGATAACCTCCAGTTAGCCTAAAGCAGCCTTTCTGATTTCTTAAATAAAACAACAACCAGTTAGAAAAACTTAACGACAGCACTCTAAATATACATGAGTAAGCTGTGAAAAATAATTGTATTTACGGTAGGCATTTTGTACTGGAAATTGTTGTCAACAGTTCAGTTTTCAGAATACATTATTATAATAAGTGGCTTTTTGGGTCATTCAAGCTTATGTTAACATGAAATTTCTTAAGATGATGTGATATATATAGATAGGTAGATAATCACAAAGAAAATCATTTTATAGATTTATTGCCTCCTGCAGCACAATTCCACACTATAACTTTTCCATATGATTATGGTTAATATTTAATTGTATCTTTCTTAATTCTACTTCAAGTAGGAAATTTGATTGTGGAATTTAGAAAAACATTAGTTTGATAATATTTCCCCCACCAAATTCTCACCTACTTTTTTGGGAAATGTATTGGTCATCTTATCCAAACTTTGTGTTATTACTATTGGTCTCTTCCTTGTTACGGAAGCATGTTGACTTCATTATTTGAAAAATCTCTTCTCTTTGTATTGCATTGAATTCTTCTCAGGTCTGACCAGGTTCTTACTGGTATGTAAGAGTCTTGAATGTAAGAACTGGTATGACCAGGTTCTTACTGGTTCTTACTGGTATGTCTAGAGCACCTGGCTCTGGACCTGGCACACAGCTGGTGCATAATAATAGGCAGTTGTTATTTTAGATTATTTTGAGGTAATCATGATTAGAATTTCTTTAAAAAATTTAAAATGCTGCTATATTTACTTGTTATGACATCAATATACAAGAAATTTTGTAAAAAAATCATATATTTATTCTATGAACATGAAATTTTTATCAAATAACACATAAA
>NW_012149729.1:9478321-9478856 GCF_000956105.1 Propithecus coquereli
CGTTATAAAGTTGACCCTTGAAAAACACGGGTTTGAACTGCACGGGTCCTCTTACATGTGAATTTTTTTCAATGAAATGTGGGCTGCAAATACAGCATTTGTGGAATGTAAAACCTGTATATATGGAGGGCTGCTTTCATATGCATGGGTTCCACAGGGCCAACTGTGGGACTTGAGTATGCACAGATTTCAGTATAAGCAGGGGTCCTGGAACCAATTCCCCACACACACCGAGGGATGGCTATACTCAGTAGTGGGATTCCTAATCCTATGGTAGTTCTATTTTTAATATTTTGAGGAACCTCCATGAAGTTTTTTTCATCATAGCTAACAATTCATATTCCTACCAATAGTGTGTAAGGGTTCCCTTTTCTCCACACCTTTGCCGACACTTGTTATCTCTTGACTTTTTGATAAAACCCATTCTGACTAAGATGAGGTGATAGCTCAATGTGGTCTTGATTTCCCTAATGTTTAGTGATGTTGAGCATTTTTTCATATACCTGGTGGCCCTTTGTATGTCTCCTTTTCAGAA
>NW_012149729.1:9481486-9483014 GCF_000956105.1 Propithecus coquereli
TTTATCAAAAAGTCCCCAAACAACAAATGTTGGTGTGGATGTGGAGAGATAGGAACACTCATACACTGCTGGTGGGACTGCAAATTAGTAGAACCTCTATGGAAAGTAATATGGAGATATCCCAAAGAACTAAAAGTAGAACTACCATTTGATACAGCAATCCCACTACTGGGTATTTACCCAAAGGAAAAAAAAGACATTCTGTAATAAAGACATCTACACTTGAATGTTTATAGCAGCATGATTCACAATTGCAAAGATACGGAAACAATCCAAGTGCCCATCAATACATGAGGGGATTAATAAAATGTGGTATATGTATACTATGGAGTACTACTCAGTCATAAAAAAATGACGGTGAACTAGCACCTCTTGTATTATCCTGGATGGAGCTGGAGCCCATTCTTCTAAGTGGAGTATCACAAGAATGGAAAAACCACAGGTACTCACAATTAAATTGGTACTAATTGATCAATATGTATGTGCACATATGAAAGTAACATTCATTGGTGTTGGGCAGGTGGCGAGGGGAAGGAAGGGATGGGTAAATTCACACCTAATGGGTGCGGTGTGCACTTTCTGGAGGATGGGCACTCTTGTAGCTCTGACTTGGGCAGTGTAAAGGCAATATATGTAAACAAAGTGTTTGTACCCCTGTAATATTCTGAAAAAAAATTGATTCAATTTTCAAAAATAAATCTCCCATAGTGAATTTTTGATTGGTAGTTTTACCCAATTAAGCGATTGGTATGAAATATTTTTGTGTTGTTATCAAATACTCTGGATTGGTAAAATGTTTAGAATGTTGGAGTTCACATACTTTTATGAATTGTTGATTGTGTTTATCTCTAAATTTTATCTAAAACACACAAAGTAGTTTTGCAAGTAAAATAAATGCTTGACTTTAACCTTATATTCAGGTTTTCATTTTTTATAAAAGCTAAATTATTAGTTACTTTGTATATCTATAAAATAATTTGAAGCTTTATACCAATATTTGTACTAATTTCCATTTTCATTTGCAATAAAATCTTTAAGTCATATATTTTTTGATAGTCTAATTGTTTATCCTTATTTAAAAATATCTAATGTCCTTTCAATGATATATCAATCTTAAAAAATCTTCCTGAACCTGATAAAATTTGTGGGAGAAAAAAATATAGTCCAAGACTGGTAAATGTTTTACTTTATTGGCTATCACTGATTAAGAGATAATTAATTTACTTTAATGGACAGTGTAGCATAGTAGAAAGAACAGTTTATCAATATATATGAATTTCAATTTTATCTTCTGTAAAATATAGCTAAGAATTCCAAATCTTCTTAAGGGCAAGAAATGATCTATGTGGTATAGAAAATTACCACTCATTGAAAATGTTGAATTGTTTTTCTTTTTAAGATTGTTCTGATTTCCTTCCTATTATTTCATAATTTTTACATTGCCCTAAATTCTGTTTGAATAGGTAATAGGCTCTTAAATAATTTGACATCTGGCTCTATCATATCCTACCGTTACTTTCTTTCTCTG
>NW_012149729.1:9485274-9485962 GCF_000956105.1 Propithecus coquereli
ATCTTAGTCAAAGGACAAAGTGCAATTGGTTTGTTGTTAGTAACTATTTTTGAATGAATAATTGAGGCTTATAGTAAGTAAATAATTCTAGAGTCGGGAGTAAGAGGAGATTGCACTTTATATTGTTTTAAGAAGTTAAAGCATGAAGTTGTAGAATTTTCTTAATGAGAACATTTACCCAAACAATGTGGATGATTTAGTGTCTACCTCAAAATGCTGTTGTTTCATGCAAAATGAGAAAAGAAAAACACAAAAATGGCTGCCACCTTTAGGGAACATATTAACTAATGGTATTGATATTATCTAAAGACAAATAATTTAAATTCTAGGAAATACATGAAAAACGTCATATAAGAGTTGTAAAACCAAAGTGATCTAAGAGTTTAGCAGCGATCAGAATACATCCATCTGCCAAGAAGAAAGGAAGCTTTATAGAGGAGGAAACTTAAATTTGACCCTCTTGTAGTTCAATAAAAAGAGTATATAATAATTGACATAATAAGTTTTGAAAAGTAAAAAAAGAATTATCTCAAAAAAATGAACACATCTTACTATATTTGAATTTAAATTTTTAGTAAATCAGAATAAATTGAGAGAGATACATTAGATCATATTATCAGTAAGTATAACAGTTGGATCCTAATTATAATACTTATGTATATCAGTAAATTATACAAACTAGTAAGAA